>NC_060195.1:36845753-36905753 GCF_021184085.1 Oncorhynchus gorbuscha | reverse complement strand
GAGTTCTGTCCTACTATCCATGTCTGTACCCAAACTATTTGAACTTCTACTTTTAAAAATCCACCTCTCTAAAAACAAGTCTCTCACCATTGCCGCCTGCTATAGACCACCCTCTGCCCCCAGCTGTGCTCTGGACACCATATGTGAACTGATTGCTCCCCATCTATCTTCAGAGCTCGTGCTGCTAGGCGACCTAAACTGGAACATGCTTAACACCCCAGCCATCCTACAATCTAAGCTTGATGACCTCAATCTCATACAAATTATCAATGAACCTACCAGGTACCTCCCCAAAGCCTTAAACACGGGCACCCTCATAGATATCATCCTAACCAACTTGCCCTCTAAATACACCTCTGTCTTCAACCAAGATCTCAGCGATCACTGCCTCATTGCCTGCATCCGTAATGGGTCAGCAGTCAAACGACCTCCACTCATCACTGTCAAACACTCCCTGACACACTTCAGCGAGCAGGCCTTTCTAATCGACCTGGCCGGGGTATCCTGGAAGGATATTGATCTCATCCCGTCAGTAGAGGATGCCTGGTTATTGTTTTTACATGCCTTCCTAACCATCTTAAATAAGCATGCCCCATTCAAGACATTTACAACCAGGAACAGATATAGCCCTTGGTTCTCCCCAGACCTGACTGCCCTTAACCAACACAAAAACATCCTATGGCGTTCTGCATTAGCATCGAACAGCCCCCGTGATATGCAGCTGTTCAGGAAAGCTAGAAACCAGTATACACAGGCAGTTAGAAAAGCCAAGGCTAGCTTTTTCAAGCAGAAATTTGCTTCCTGCAACACTAACTCAAAAGGTTCTGGAACACTGTAAAATCTATGGAGAATAAGAACACCTTCTCCCAGCTGCCCATTGCACTGAAGATAGGAAATACTGTCACCACTGATAAATCCACTATAATTGAGAATTTCAATAAGCATTTTTCTACGGCTGGCCATGTTTTCCACCTCCTACCCCGGTCAACAGCACTGCACCCCCCACAGCAACTCGCCCAAGCCTTCCCCATTTCCCCTTCTCCCAAATCCAGTCAGCTGATGTTCTGAAAGAGCTGCAAAATCTGGACCCCTACAAATCAGATGCAAAATCTGGACCCCTACAAATCAGCCGGGCTAGACAATCTGGACCCCTTCTTTCTAAAATTATCTGCCAAAATTGTTGCCCTATTACTGAGCTTCCCAAAGATTGGAAAGCAGCTGCGGTCATCCCCCTGTTCAAAGGGGGGGACACACTTGACCCAAACTGCTACAGACCTAAATCTATCCCACCTTGCCTTTCTAAGGTCTTCGAAAGCCAAGTCAACAAACAGATTACCGACCATTTCGAATCTCACCATACCTTCTCTGCTATGCAATCTGGTTTCAGAGCTGGTCATGGGTGCACCTCAGCCACGCTCAAGGTCCTAAACGATATCTTAACCGCCATCGATAAGACACATTACTGTGCAAGGCTTTCGACTCTGTCAATCACCACATACTCATCGGCAGACTCAACAGCCTTGGTTTCTCAAATGATTGCCTCGCCTGGTTCACCAACTACTTCTCTGATAGAGTTCAGTGTGTCAAACCGGAGGGTCTGCTGTCCGGACCTCTGGCAGTCTCTATGGGGGTGCCACATGGTTCAGTTCTTGGACCGACTCTCTTCTCTGTATACATCAATGATGTCGCTCTTGCTGCTGGTGAGTCTCTGATCCACCTCTCCGCAGACGAAACCATTCTGTATACTTCTGGCCCTTCTTTGGACACTGTGTTAACAACCCTCCAGGCAAGCTTCAATGCCATACAACTCTCCTTCCGTGGCCTCCAATTGCTCTTAAATACAAGTAAACCTAAATGCATGCTCTTCAACCGATCGCTGCCTGCACCTGCCCACCTGTCCAACATCACTACTCTGGACGGCTCTGACTTAGAATACGTGGACAACTACAAATACCTAGGTGTCTGGTTAGACTGTAAACTCTCCTTCCAGACCCACATCAAACATCTCCAATCCAAAGTTAAATCTAGAATTGGCTTCCTATTTCGCAACAAAGCATCCTTCACTCATGCTGCCAAACATACCCTTGTAAAACTGACCATCCTACCAATCCTTGACTTCGGCGATGTCATTTACAAAATAGCCTCCAATACCCTACTCAACAAATTGGATGCAGTCTATCACAGTGCAATCCGTTTTGTCACCAAAGCCCCATATACTACCCACCATTGCGACCTGAACGCTCTCGTTGGCTGGCCCTCGCTTCATACTCGTCGCCAAACCCACTGGCACCATGTCATCTACAAGACCCTGCTAGGTAGTCCCCCCTTATCTCAGCTCGTTGGTCACCATAGCATCACCCACCTGTAGCACGTGCTCCAGCAGGTATATCTCTCTGGTCACCCCCAAAACCAATTATTTTTTTGGCCGCCTCTCCTTCCAGTTCTCTGCTGCCAATGACTGGAACGAACTACAAAAATCTCTGAAACTGGAAACACTTATCTCCCTCACTAGCTTTAAGCACCAAACATAGCCCACCTAACAACTACCTCTTTCCCTACTGTATTTATTTGATTTATTTATTTATTTTGCTCCTTTGCACCCCATTATTTTTTCTTCTATTTTGCACATTCTTACACTGCAAATCTACCATTCCAGTGTTTTACTTGCTATATTGTATTTACTTTGCCACCATGGCCTTTTTTTACCTTTACCTCCCTTATCTCACCTCATTTGCTCACATCGTATATAGACTTGTTTATACTGTATTATTGAGTGTGTGTTTGTTTTACTCCATGTGTAACTCTGTGTCGTTGTATGTGTCGAACTGCTTTGCTTTATCTTGGCCAGGTCGCAATTGTAAATGAGAACTTGTTCTCAACTTGCCTACCTGGTTAAATAAAGGTGAAATAAATAAAATAAATAAATTGTAAAACACAATCGAGGTCAATACCTCTCTCTCTCTCTCTCTCTCTCTCTCTCTCTCTCTCTCTCTCTCTCTCTCTCTCTCTCTCTCTCTCTCTCTCTCTCTCTCTCTCTCTCTCTCTACGTTACTGTCTTATAAGATGAGGTACGTAATCTACATGTCCACAGACATACAAGTGTAACCTTACAGCAGTCAACAACATGGTCAATGGGAGATTGTTCTGATATCATTTTCCCATCGGACAGACAGAACAGACAGGACAGACACAGGGGTTTCCTCCTCAGTCCTCGTCCTGTTGCTCTTTGGTCTAAAGTGGGATATGACAAGGTGCTGATATGTAGAAGAGTGCATTCTAACTCACACATCATCGATTTACAGGGCTCTATCCCGTCAACCGTCATCTGAGAGGAAATCAATGGGGCATTAAGTGGTGCCGTTACTCGTTATGTTTTTCTATCTCTCTGTATTGACTGACGCTTTCATCTAAGGACAGCTAATCCCTCCATCTCCCTCCTCTGAGGCTCAGTGTGGTGTCCTCTCTCCTCCGCTGACATTTTCTTCATCTCACATGGTTTAGGCCAGCAGAGGCAGAGCAAACACTGACTGAGGAGAACGGCGCTTCACACAGAGAGAGAGAGAGAGAGAGAGAGAGAGAGAGAGAGAGAGAGAGAGAGAGAGAGAGAAAGAGAGAGAGAGAGAAAGAGAGAAATGATGGTTAGAAGGGTATTAGAGTCAGTGATGAGGAATGTCCTTCAGGGTCATCACCTCAGAGAGAGGCTGTTTGCCCAGAGTGGCAGGGAGACCAACACGCTGATTACCTTATTGTCCAGCAAACAGGCCCTCTCTCGTCCCGCCACTCAGTGAATTACAATGTTGAAACACATAGAGAAAGAGAGCGAGCGAGAGAGAGAGAGAGAGAGAGAAAGATAGTACAGTGGAGTTTTTTTTAAACTAAAAAGCAGATTGTTTAATCTGCTGTAGTCCTTTAACTTCTTATTAGCCAAGCGTGAGAAACACTTTCAAAGCTATTCTGTTTGTGTTTTTTCCCCTCAGCTCTTTCGGGATGTGTTAGATTTCTGGTAAAGCAAGTAGAGCAATTTTTCTCTAATTCCAGAGAGTAAACATCAGATTGTTTTGGTAGCGGCTTAGAGGGAGATGGAGAAGAATTGGCTTTTGAGGAAGCGTTATCCCCGGAGTCTCCTCTCTCTGAAAATTATGTCTCCATCGTGAAGCAAGGTCTGGCCTAACACACGCAGACATAGAAAGGATTATTACATACCACACCCACTACCCAAAACATCTTTGTACTACTATGATGTAACATTGTCTGTCAGATAATTAGCGCATTCATTAAGCAAATACTTCTGGAACAGTCCCTGTTTTGTGTTCTTGGGCCCATGAACCTCTCTCTCTCTCTCTCTCTCTCTCTCTCTCGCTCTCTCGCCCTCTCTCTCTGTCAAAGTTGTCTCTCAATGTGTGTCTGTAGGTTTGGGCCACTTGTGCTCCTTTATAGGGTTAATACGTATCAGACATACTCTTAATTTCAAAGGTTCAGAAAAAGGAGATTATATTCCACACCAAGAACATCAAAAAACAGGTTTGTGTTTATGTTGAACAAAAATATGAACTCAACATGCTACAATTTCAAAGATTTTACTGAGTTACAGTTCATATAAGGAAATTAGTCAACTGAAATAAATTCATGAGGCCCAAATCTATGGATTTCACCTTACTGGGAATGCAGATCTACATCTGTTGGTCACAGATACCTTTAAAAAATGGGCCTCACAGTTGGCCTCAGGATCTCGTCACGGTATTTCTGTGCATTCAAATTGCCAAACGCAATTGTGTTTGTTGTCCGTAGCTTATGCCTGCCTATACCATAACCCCACAGTCAACCTGGGGCACACAACATTGACATCAGGAAACCACTTGCCCACAGGACGCCATACTCGTGGTCTGCAGTTGTGAGTCCGGTTGGACGTACTGCCAAATTCTCTAAAATGATGTCTGAGGTGGCTTATGTTAGAGAAATTAACATAAAATCCCTGCAGTCAGCCCTGCCAATTGCACTCACCCTCAAAACTTGCAACATCTGTGTCATTGTGTTGTGTGACTGTCACGACTTCAGCGGAAGTCGGTCCCTCTACTTGTTCGTTCAGCGGTCGACGTCACTGGCCTTCTAGCCATTGCCGATCCACTTTTCATTTTCCATTTATTTTGTTTTATACACCAGGTCTTACACACCTGGTTTCAATCCCCCAATTACTTGTTCATTATTTAACCCTCTGTTCCAGCATATTTGTTTGTGAGTGATTTTTGATTGTATTGCGGTCCGTTATTGTAGCCTTGGATTTATTTGACAAGTATTGTGATTGTTATTGAGTAAAATTGCGTACATTACTCATATCTGCTGTCCTGCGCCTGCCTCATCTACACCAGCTACACACAGACACATTACAGTGACAAAACTGCACATTTAAGAATGGCCTTTTGTTGTCCCCTGCACAAGGTGCACCTATGTAATGATCAAGATGTTTAATCTGCTTCTTGATATGCCAAACCTGTCAGGTGGATGGATTAGTTTGGCAAATGAGAAATGCTGACTAACAGGGATGCACATTTAACCTGTTTGGGATAGGGGGCAGCACGTTTGGATGAAAAGTGTGCACAGAGTAAACCTCCTGCTACTCAGGTCCAGAAGCTAATATATGCATATTATTAGTGGTATTGGATAGAAAACACTCTGAAGATTCTAAAACTGTTTGAATGATGTCTGTGAGTATAACAGAACTCATATGGCAGGCGAAAACCTGAGACAAATCCAACTAGGAAGTGGAGAATCTGAGGTTTGCCGTTTTTCAACTCATTGCCTATCGAATATACAGTGTCTATGGGGTCATATTGTACTTCCTAAGGCTTCCACTAGATGTCAACAGTCTTTAGAACGTTGTTTGAGGCTTCTACTGTGAAGTGGGGGCGAATGAGAACTGATTCAACCAGAGGCCTGCCAGAGTGCCATGAGCTGATCATGCGTGCACACGTGAGAGCGACCTGTGTTCCATTGCAAATCTAAAGACAAAGGAATTCTCCGGTTGAAACATTATTGAAGATTTATATTAAAAACATCATAAAAATTGATTCTATACTTCGTTTGACATGTTTCTACAAACTGTAATATGACTTTTTGAACTTTTCATCTGAGCTTTCGCCTGGACTTGCCCGCACCTCGTGAATTTGGATTTGTTTACCAAATGCGCTAACAAAAAGGGGAGTATTTGGACATGAATGATGGACTTTATCGAACAAAACAAACATTTATTGTGGATCTGGGATTGCATCGATGTGGCTCTCTGAAAATCGCCGGATGTTTTTGAGGCACAACATTACTGACCATAAAGCGCCAATGTAAACTGAGATTTTACATGTATTGTGTAACATGAAGTCCTATGAGTCCTATGAGTGCCATCTGATGAAGATCATCAAATATTTGTGATTCATTTTATCTCTATTTCTGCTTTTTGTGACTCCTTTGGCTGGAAAACGGCTGTGTGTGTTTTTGTGACTGGGCTCTGACATAACATAATCATATGGTGTGCTTTCGCTGTAAAGCCTAGCGGAACCCCTAGCCGTAATAAGTTTTAACAGGGATGCACATTTTTGATAAATATGTTTTTTTTGGTATGGAACCTTTCTGGGATCTTTTATTTCAGCTCATGGGACCAATGCTTCACATGTTGCGTTCATATTTCTTTTCAGTGGAGTTTCTAAATAAAAAAAAGTCCTGGCTTTCTCTCAATGATTCAAATACAATACTGAGGAGCCCAGGATTATGAGTCAATCAATGTAAATGGAGAGGTGAATTGAATGGGCAAAGTATTGAATGACTCTTACTGTAAAAATATGTTTGCAATGGATTGCAAGTGCTATGAGTACTTTCCCTTGCTCTCCGTTCTGAAAAGCTGAAGCCAAGTCCAAGGCCGCACTGAGAAATTAACAATGAGACAGTTCCGACTTAATAACAGTCTTTACCATAAGTATGGTCTCTCAGGAGAGAACGCTTACTTCCAGGGTGTGTGTGTATATGTGTGTATGTGTGTTTGTGTTTGGTTTTACTATCCTTGTGTGGACAATATATATATATATATATATACAGTTGACGTTGGAATTTTACATACACCTTAGCAAAATACATTTAAACTCAGTTATTCACAATTCATGACATTTAATCCTAGTAAAACTCCCCTGTTTTTGGTCAGTTAGGATAACCACTTTATTTTAACCTGTTGAATCTTTATTTTTATTTTTATATTTATATATATATTTATATATATTTATATTTTTATGTTCCCAAAGTAAACGGGCTATTTTTCAGGACCAGAAAATAGAATTCATTGACAGCTTAGGATAGAAAACACTCTAAAGTTTCCAAAACTGTAAAGATATTGTCTGTGAGTATAACAGAACTGATATTGCAGGCAAAAGAATGAGAAAAATCCAATCAGGAACGCAGCGGTTTCTAAATAAGAGTCCCTTCCTATGCTTCCCTATTGAGCATTGACTGGGATATCAACGAGATTCCTTTTTCTATGGCTTCCATAATGTGTCTAGTATCACAAGACATAGTATCAGGCTGTACAACAACATTGCGTCAGTGTCCACCTGATGGCTCTTTGTGTATTTCTCACGCAAAAGACAGAGGTAGCCATTTTCCCCCCCGGTCTTACTGAAAAAAGCTCTGTCCTGGTTGATATATTATCCAATAGATAGTTGAAAAACACCTTGAGGATTGATTATAAACAGCGTTTGCCATGTTTCTGTCGATATTATGGAGCTAATTTGGAATATTTTTCGGCGTTATCGTGACCGCAATTTCCGATCGTTTTCTCAGCAAAATTTGAAGAACTAACGGAGTTATTTTTGGCCAGAACATTTTTTTTCTGGAAAAAAGGAACATTTGCTATCTAACTGGGAGTCTTGTGAATGAAAACATCCGAAGCTTATCAAAGTTAAACAATTTAATTTGATTGCTTTTCTGATTTTCGTGAACAGATTGCCTGCTGCTAGCTAGGCATAATGCTATGCTAGGCTATCAATAAACTTACACAAGTGCTTGTCTTTCTTTGGCTGTGAAGCATATTTCCAAAATCTGAGATGACAGGGTGATTAACAAAAGGCTAAGCTGTATTTGAATATATTTCACTTGTGATTTCATGAATATCAATATTTTCTAGTAAGATTTTTTGTCCGTTGCGTTATGCTACTTAGTGTCAGTTGATGACAATTCTCCCAGATCCGGGATGGGTAGATCCAATAGGTATTTTAAGAATGTGAAATGTCAGAATAATAGAAGAGAGAATGATTTATTTAAGTTTTTATTTCTTTCATCAAATTCCCAGTGGGTCAGACATTTACATACATTGCCTTTAAATTGTTAAACTTGGGTCAAACTTTTCGGGTAGCATTCCACAAGCTTCCCACAATAAGTTAGGGGAATTTTGGCCCATTCCTCCTGACAGAGCTGGTGAAACTGAGTCAAGTTTGTAGGCCTCCTTGCTCGCACACGCTTTTTCAGTTCTGCCCACACATTTTCTATAGGATTGAGGTCAGGGCTTTGTGATGGCCACTCCAATACCTTGACTTTGTTGTCCTTAAGCCATTTTGCCACAACTTTGGAAGTATGCTTGGGGTCATTGTCCATTTGGAAGATCCATTTGCGACCAAACTTCCTAACTTCCTGACTGATGTCTTGAGATGTTGCTTCAATATATCCACGTTATTTTCCTCTTCATGATGCCATCTATTTTGTGAAGTGCAACAGTCCCTCCTGCAGCAAAGCACCCCCACAACATGATGCTGCCACCCCCATGCTTCGCGGTTGGGATGGTGTTCTTCGGCTTGCAAGCGTGCCCCCTTTTCCTCCAAACATAACAATGGTCATTATGGCCAAAGAGTTTACGATCTTTGTCCCCATGTGCAGTTGCAAATCGTAGTCTGGCTTTTTTATGGCGGTTTTGGAGCAGTGGCTTCTTCCTTGCTGAGCGGCCTTTCTGGTTATGTTGGTATAGGACTAGTTTTACTTTTGTACCTGTTTCCTCCATCATCTTCACAAGGTCCTTTGCTGTTGTTCTGGGATTGATTTGCATTTTTCGCACCAAAGTACATTCATGGGTGATTTCTTTGGATTTTCTCATGATGTCAAGCAAAGAGGAACTGAGTTTGAAGGTATACCTTGAAATACATCCACAGGCACACCTCCAATTGTCTCAAATCATGTATATTACACATATTTAACCCCTTTTTTGGGATATGCACAAAAGTACTTTCAAACAACATCCAGTGAAATTGCAGAGCGCCAAATTCAAACTACAGAAATATCAATATTCAAGATTCACGACAATAGAAGTGTAATACATCAAAATACAGTTTAACTTGTTGTTAATCCAGCCGCAGTGTCAGATTTTTAAAAAATGCTTTACGGCAATAGCGGACCATGTGATTATCTGAGGACAGTGCCCCGCATACAAAAACATGAAAATAATTTTCAACCAGGCAGGTGGCGACACAAAAGTCAGAAATAACGATATATTAAATGCCGTGCCTTTGAAGATCATCTTCTGTTTGCACTCCAAAATTTCCCAGAAACATCACAAATGGTCCTTTTGTCCGATAATGTCCTTCTTTATATCCCCAAAATGTCCATTTATTTGGCGCGTTTGATTCAGAAATACATCGGTTCCAACTCGCCCAACATGACTACAAAGTATCTAATAAATTACCTGTAATCTTGGTCCAAACATTTCAAACAATGTTCCTAATCCAACCTAAGGTATCCTAAAACATAAATAATCGATCAAATTTAAGACGGAATATACTGTGTTCAATTCCGGATAAAAACAACGTGAAACACGCTCCCAGTTCACGAGCATCAAAACAGTAGAGTCCACTTGGCTTGACACTTACAAAGAACTGCCCTACTTCTTCATATCTCAAAATAAAAAAAGCAATCAATTTCTAAAGACTGTTGACATCTAGGGGAAGCCATAGGAACTGCAACCAGGTTCCTATTAAATAGGGCCTCCCATTGAAAACGAACTGAAAACACAGTGACCTCAATTTTATTTTCCTGGATGGTTTGTCCTCAGGGTTTCGCCTGCCAAATCAGTTCTGTTATACTCACAGACATTATTTTAACAGTTTTAGAAACTTTAGAGTGTTTTCTATCCTAGCTTATCCTAGCTTCATCCGGATGTGAAAATACTGCCGCTTATCCCTAAGAAGTTTTAAACCAGTACCGGTTACATTCAGACAAGTCCCGTGACACTTGTGGGGGTTGTAGAGCAAAACGGAGAACACCATCGTCTTTGTGAGAGTCCCCCCTTTCCACAGTGGGTTCCCATTAGTTTGCAGCCCAACTTCTCAGATGCTACCAAACAGAAGTAGGTACTTCGACTACCGACTTCAAAGGAGCCTCCTGACACTTGTGGGGGTCGTGGAGAAAACAGTCTCCTCTTTCCATAGAGTGGGTAAAATAGTTTGTGGGCCAAACCATTTGGACCCCACAGATGTTTTCGTGAGAACACCGTTTTTTCAGACTGTCTCATGTTCAAAACACTCTAGCTCTGCCACCTTTCACTGCAGACGCTGGCGGATGCAGTGCAAAAAAAACCCAGATATCTCTATCTTAAACTTTTTTATGGTGCGTCAATCGACTCTAAGGGCTTAGAACCCAACTCCACATCGATTGTAAGAGAATGAAGTAGAGCGTTCCTCAATTAAGGGTTATGGAAAATAGGAGTTTGAGTGGGAATCAATAGTTTGATCCCCACAATGATAGTAAAACAAATGTGTGTGTGTGTGTGTGTGTGTGTGTGTGTGTGTGTGTGTGTGTGTGTGTGTGTGTGTGTGTGTGTGTGTGTGTGTGTGTGTGTGTGTGTGTGTGTGTGTGTGTGTGTGTGTGTGTGTGTGTGTGTGTGTGTGTGTGTGTGTGTGTGTGGGGTGTAATGAGAAAGTTATGGGGTGTAACGAGAGAGTGATTGAGAGTGTGAGTGAGGTTGCTCTAAAGAGAACACTCAAGTGCATATACAGTGTGTTCAGAGGCTATGGTAAAATATTGTGGTATGATAGAGCCTTTTAGATGAATAAACTGTATGTTTACTGAAACAATGTTCTTTGCATCTTCATCGAGATCTGTTGAAGTCGACCTCAGACACTCTTCACATCTGTTTGTTTATGTGTCACACAAAATGTAAGGTTCTGCATTTATTTTAAATCATTACTGTGTTCTATTACATTACTTACTCAGACTTGTGTTCTGTTCTTGAACGTAGCCCTGTCTTTCATTTTTGTTCATTGATTTCACCTGTGTTAGTTACTCACCTGGTCTCACCAGCTCCTTATTTAGTTCAGTTCATTCTGTTTGTGCCTTTGTGAGGTATTGTTTGTTTTGACTCGACTAATCCTTTTCTTAGCTCGTTTGTGAGAACCAGTTATAACGTTCAGTTCTAGTTTTTACATTTACATTACATTTAAGTCATTTAGCAGACGCTCTTATCCAGAGCGACTTACAAATTGGTGCATTCACCTTATGACATCCAGTAGAACAGTCACTTTACAATAGTGCATCTAAATCTTAAAGGGGGGGGGGTGAGAAGGATTACTTAGTTTTGATTCACCTGCCTGTTTGCCTACCTGTATATGACCACTGTTTGAATGTGACCATGATTCCTGCCTTCTGCAAAGGCGAAATAAACACCTGCTGCACTCTGCGCGTGAATCTACACCGTTTACTCATTACATTACATTATTCATTACAGTAAATGATCAAACCATACTTTCCAGAGCTTTGAAATCAACTCTGATGGCTGAAATGATGGTCACAGACATAAGTTACATGTACGCACACACACACACATACATACAGTACACACACACTGACACGATTTGGACACAAGGAATAACCTGGATGCTGCCTGCTTGCACCCAGCTGCCTCTCAGCTAGACTGGTTACTCCTTCCTCCCACCGACACAAAGACAGAGGAGGATCAGAGTGTGCGATTGTGATTGTTGTTGTTGATGACCTCTCTTAATTCTGCCTGTGTGGTGCAGGAGTCCGTGGAGAGTGGAGGGAAGTGATGATGCACAGGGTTTGTAACGCTGACGAAGCTGTAGTAATCATTTCCTGGCTGATTATTTTTTAAATCTCCTGTTGATTCTCCACGGTGCGAGGAGGAGGCATGAGGTGCGGATCTAGACGTTCATCGGCCAGGGCCAAGAGGGTTCTCATCTAATTGAGATCATTTTTATTTAACTCCAGTCTCTGTTAGTAATGGGATAAAAACAAGGTCAATAGTCCTGCTCTGCAGGGAACCCTCCAGTACTTTGTTATTATTTAGTCAATTATTTTGCTTTTTTTTTGTTTAGTTGTAGAGGGATGATGATGATGATGATGATGATGATGATGATGATGATGATAATGTGAAATATTGATTGCGTTTGCAATGTGTGTGTCCTCATCTTAACCTCTCTAGCTCGTTTCTGATACCAGGTTTCAGGGCCAAAGTCCCACACAGGTCAGAGTCGAATGTAGCAAAAGCCTGGGTTTCTCCATCCATGGAACTGAATTTATAGAAGAATAGAGCTCCTCTGAGGCAAAAGTCCCATTATCCATTTGGTGCTATGGAACAATGAGAGAGTGGTGGAAATCTAAGTGCAAACAAGGACTGGTCACTATCGGTGAAATCGCACACTTACACATTATTCAACCCATTGGTTATATATCTTTCCCTGGCACTCTGCAAATGAAAGTATTAGCCCTAAATTACTTTTCTGAAGTGAGGCCACCCATGGGGATAGTAGCCCATGCTTTGGTACAATTATGGCTCATTTGCATTTTCCAATTACACTTAAAAGGTACTGTACTTAACCTAATAGTCCACGCGTGTTGAGCAGAATCCACCTCGATTACACACAGGGCTTTTTTCCTCATCCGTAACCCTCTTAGCTCGGGAGCGTAGGCTACTATTGAATTAATCACCAGCGCTGGGAGTGGGAGATCAACCAAAAACCCTGCTGAACTCCACTCAAACACACACAATCTCCACTTGTTCGTACAGAAACTCTCCAACAAAGTAATTGGCTGTAAAACAGATTTGTTCCAATGCAATTATACAGTTGAAGTGTAATGTATTGAGCTGGGTATAGGTGAGCTGGACTAGACATCCACAAAAAGGGGTATATCAAATAGAGTCTAAGTGCCTCGGCCCAGTGGTCTATAAGCTATCCTGCTGTCAAAATCCCTCAACCCTCACCCAAAAAAAGGATATATACTGTATGTTTTAGTAAGGTACTACAAATATTTAAACCTTAAGCTACCAACATATTTTACATACAGTGCCTTTGGAAAGTATTCAGATCCCTTGACTTTTTCCACATTTTTCCCCCCACATTTTGTAATTTTAGATATGTTAATTGGCAGATATATTTGGCAGATGTTATAAATATATAAGGAAATATCACGAAGGCACTGTATATCACATGTTCAGTAGAATAACTATTTTTCTGAGTATACACACCAATACAGCACTTTGTGTACATTCAGAGGGTAGCTGGTTTCTGTGTTACAGTTTTTGTTGCCAGCAACTAAGAACATATCTAAGGTCACTTTGATTTTGTACATGGTCATACCCTGTTTTGACCAGGTATAACCATAGGCAAGTACATAAGGTCTCTGCAGGTGATCTGTCCATTTCACTGATACAGGTCCCCCTCCACCCTCTGATGATATGTATAATGTAATATTATAACTCCAAAGAAACCTGGCTTCAAATTAAAACTTTAAAAAAATGTGCCTTACAATATCTTCTCTAGGTGGGTTCAGACTGTATCTGAGTCCTGTATTGCAGTTCTATGAAATATTTGTACCAGATTTTGTATACCATATGCACACAAGTAAGGTAATTTTGGTTTTGTACACCGTCATAATATAGGTGGTATTGAAAAGTACAATCTTAGGCGAGTACATCTTGGGGATCTACATCTCTGGTTCCTCCACCCTTTGGTGGTATGGATAACTTGTAATCATGTCTCCAGAGAAAACTGGATTCAAATAACCTTAAAAGCACCAACAGGGGTCAATGTTGACCCCAAGGGGTAAAAAATAATAATTGTTAAACCCTTTTTTTAAACCTTCTAAAAATGTTGGACTTTGCCAATCAACTAGTTAATGACGAAAAAACACAATTTACCATGATTTCTATGTTAATATGTTATAATTAAGTGTATGTGTAACGGAGTCGGACCAAAATGCAGCGTGGTAAGTTAGATACATCTTTAAAAAATGAAAACACAAACAAACAAAAACAACGAACGGAACGTGAAAACCAAAACAGCCTATCTGGTGAACACTAACACAGAGACAGGAACAATCACCCACAAAACACTCAAAGAATATGGCTGCCTAAATATGGTTCCCAATCAGAGACAACACTAATCACCTGCCTCTGATTAAGAACCGCCTCAAGGCAACCATAGACTTTCCTAGACAACCCTACTCAGCCACAATCCCGATACCTACTAAAACCCCAATACAAAAACACACCACAAAATAAACCCATGTCACACCCTGGCCTGACCAAATAAATAAAGAAATCACAAAATACTAAGACCAAGGCGTGACAGTATGATACCAAATATTAGGTTCTGCTTTTATGATGTATCAAATATTTATGTCATGCAATAAAATGCAAATTAACTACTTAAAAATCATACAATGTGATTTTCTGGATTTTTGTTTTAGATTCCATCTCTCACAGTTGAAGTGTACCTATGATAAAAATTACAGACCTCTACATGATTTGTAAGAGGAAAACCTGCAAAATCGGCAGTGTATCAAATACTTCTTCTCCCCACTGTATATATATTAGAGGTCGGCCGATTAATCGGAATGGCCGATTAATTAGGGCCAATTTCACGTTCTCATAACAATCGGAAATCGGTATTTTTGGGCTCCGATTTTTCCCATTTTTTTATTTATAAAAAAAATGTATACCTTTATTTAACTAGGCATGTCAGTTAAGAACACATTCTTATTTTCAATGACGTTCTAGGAACGGTGGGTTAACTGCCTTGTTCAGGGGCAAAATGACAGATTTTCACCCTGTCAGCTCGGGGGATACAATGTTGCAACCTTACAGTTAACTAATCCAATGCTCTAACCACCTGCCTCTCATTGCACTCCACGAGGAGCCTGCCTGTTACGCGAATGCAGTAGAAGCCAAGGTAAGTTGCTAGCTAGCATGAAACTTATCTTATAAAAAACAATAAATCAATCATAATCACTAGTTATAACTACACATGGTTGATATTACTCGTTTATCTAGCGTGTCCTGCGTTGCATATAATCGATGCAACGCTGGGGGATGATTTAATAAAAGCTAATTTTCGAAAAAAGCACAATCGTTGGACGGCTGTACCTAACCATAAACACCAATGCCTTTCTTAAAATCAATAGACAGAAGTATATATTTTTTAACCTGCATATTAGCTCAAAGAAATCCAGGTTAGCAGGCAATATTAACCAGGTGAAATTGTGTCATTTCTCTTGCGTTCATTGCATGCAGAGTCAGGGTATATGAAACAGTTTGGGCAGCCTGGCTCATTGTGAACTAATTTGCCAGAATGTTACGTAATTATGACATAACATTGAAAGTTGTGCAATGTAAAAAGAATATGTAAACTTAGGGATGCCATCCGTTAGATAAAATACTGAACGGTTGGGTATTTCACTGAAATAATAAACGTTTTGTTTCGAAATGATAGTTTCCGGATTCGACCATATTAATGACCAAAGGCTCGTATTTCTGTGTGTTATTCTGTTATAATTAAGTCTATGATTTGATAGAGCAGTCTGACTGAACGATGGAAGGCAGCAGCAGGCTCGTAAGCATCCATTCAAACAGCACTTTCATGTGTTTTGCCAGCAGCTCTTCGCAAGCACAGCGCTGTTTATGACTTCAAGCCTATCAGCCTAATGGTTGGTGTAAACAATGTGAAATGGCTAGCTAGTTAGTGGGGTGCGCGTTAATAGTGTTCCAAACAGTTGGAGGAAATTATAGTTGTAATGATTAATTATGTATACATTTATTTAAATACCATTTACTTTTAATACTATTATGTTATGGTATGAAATGTATGGGTTCTTGGTTAAGCTGTTACTGAAAATGTAAGTAAAACAAATTAAGTGTTTGTACCTTGCGGGAAAGGGAGAAGGAGGGCATATCTTTTCAGACAGATGAGAAGGTTTGTTTTATGTTTCATTAGTGGAGAAAAGTTTATCTTTTAGACAGATTGGAATGTTTGTTTTATGAGGGGAGTAGAAGACATCTACAGACCTGAAGACACTGCGCTATTGTGTGGATCGGAGAGAGTGTGAGAAACTGATGATGTCATTTTATGTTCTCTCTTTAAAATGTAAGGTTCTTTGTATTTTTGGTCAGTACTCTCTTGAATTAAACGCAGTTACCTGTCTTTTAAGACTGGTCTCGATCTATTTCACGCATAATTAATGAATTTACAACTCATTAATGAAATAGAGAGAGTGCGAATTTGGTTTTGGCTACAAAACATGTAGGAATTTAGAATTCCACTAACACAAACGTAACTCGCTCTGAGACTTGGAGTAGTTATTCCCCTTGCTCTGCAATGGCCGTGGCTTTTGTGGAGTGATGGGTAGCGCTGCTTCGAGGGTGGCTGTTGTCGTTGTGTTTCTGGTTCGAGCCCAGGTAAGGGCGAGGAGAGGGACGGAAGCTATACTGTTACACTGGCAATGCTAAAGTGCCTATAAGAACATCCAATAGTCAAAGGTATATGAAATACAAATGGTATAGAGAGAAACACTCCTATAAATACTATATTAACTACAACCTAAAACCTCTTACCTTGGAATATTGAAGTCTCATGTTAAAGGAACAAACCAACTTTCATATGTTCTCATGTTCTGAGCAAGGAACTCAAACGTTAGCTTTTTTACATGGCACATATTGCACTTTTACTTCTCCAATACTTTGTTTTTGCATGATTTAAACCATATTGAACATGTTTCATTATTTATTTGAGGCTAAATAGATTTTTATTGATGTATTACATTAAGTTAAAATAAGTGTTCAGGGGCCTCTCGGGTGGCACAGTGGTTAAGGGCGCTGTACTGCAGCGCCAGCTGTGCCACCAGAGACTCTGGGTTCACGCCCAGGCTCTGTCGCAACTGGCTGCAACCGGGAGGTCCGTGGGGTGTTGCACAATTGGCCTAACGTGGTTAGGGATGGCTTGGCCGGTAGGGATATCCCTGTCCCATCGCGCACCAGCAACTCCTGTGGTGGGCTGGGCGCAGTGCGTGCTAACCAAGGTTGCCAGGTGCAGTGTTTCCTCTGACACATTGGTGTGGCTGGCTTCCGGGTTGGATGCACGCTGTGTTGGGTTGTGTATTGGAGGACGCATGACTTTCAACCTTTCTCTCTCCTGAGCCCGTAAGGATGGAATTTCCAGTATCTTGATGAGACAAGATACTAGCTACTAAAAAAAGTCAATTGGATACCATGAAATTGGGGAGAAAAAGGGGTTAAATATTTGTTTTTTTTAAAGGTACAAATACATTTGTTAAAATTTAAATTGGCCGATTAATCGGTATCGACGTTTTTGGCCATCCAATAATCGGTATCGGTAATCGGCGTAGAAAAATCATAATCGGTCGACCTCTAATATATATATATATTTACCCTTTATATCACCATTTTCATGGTATCCATTTGGTAGTTACAGTCTTGTAACTCGGGAGACTCGGGAGAGGCGAAAGTCAAGAGCAGTGCATCCTCCAAAACACAACCCAACCAAACCGCACTGCTTCCTGACACAATGCCCGCTTAACCTGGAAGGCAGCCACAACAATATGTCGGAGGAAACACCGTACACCTGTGCCGGCCCGCCACAGGACTCGCTAGAGAGTGATGGGACAAGGACATCCCTGCCGACGTCAGGATCTCTAGTGTGTCAGCTAGCACTGTGATGCAGTGCTTTGGACCACGGCGCCACTCGGGAGGCGATTAGAGCTTTTTTAATGGAAATTCCAAAGCCAGAAATATTGAACATTCAATTGCCAAAACATTGCAAATATTCCATTGTCTCTGTCAGGTTCACATGGATACATAGGAAATTACTAATTCAGTTTTGAATATCACTTAGTTTTATTCGATGACTTTATAATTTAAAGTCATCATCTCATCTCTGCTCAGGCAATAGCAGTGAGCCAGCCAGACCATGTAATGGTATCTGCTCGCCATACTGTACTGTCTTCAGTCATCCTAGTAAGCTAGCCTGCCTAAGTCTGACAATCATTTTACTAGTTTTTCAAAGTAGATACTTTCACAAACTGTCTCTATCCCTCTCTCTCATTGTTGTGTTGTGTATATTCCTCTCACATATACTGGCGTATGTGGTCTGTGTGTAACTAAACTAATGTAGTAGGCGTAAAAGTGTATCCATCTCTGTCCAAGCTGGAAAAGAACAGGCGCAATGGATTATGGTCATTGCAGTTAATTACCACATTTGTGCAATGAACAAAGTTGAATATTTGCTTAATGAAAACTACAACTCCCTTCAGCCCAACGTCCCATATAGTTCCTGATTGAATTTATCTTGTGAATGATTTGATTTCTCTCTAGAGAAACGGCACGTTGGGTTCACACAAAATAATAATTGAAGTAATTGAACCAACGTTAGTCAATTAGTTATTTGATAACAGAAACCTCCCCCCAAATATTGGTATATCGCTCAACACTACTAAATAGTAAACATTGTGAGAAAAGCATCAAAATTGGCAAAGAGGTAGATGTATGTACCCTAAAAATATATAAACTCAGCAAAAAAAGAAACGTCCCTTTTTCAGGACCCTGTCTTTCAAAGATCATTCGGAAAAATCCAAATAACTTTACAGATGTTCATTGTAAAGGGTTGAAACACAGTTTCCCATGCTTGTTCAATGAACCGTAAACAGTGAATCAACATGCACCTGTGGAACGGTCGTTAAGACACTAACAGCTTACAGACGGTAGGCAAATAAGGTCACAGTTATGAAAACTTAGGACACTAAAGAGGCATTGCTACTGATTCTGAAAAACACCAAAAAGACAACGATGCAACAACGATGCCCAGGGTTCCTGCTCATCTGCGTTAACGTGCCTTTGGCATGCCGCAGAGAGGCATGAGGACTGCAGATGTGGCCAGGGCAATAAATTGCATTGTCCGTACTGTGAGACGCCTAAGACGGCGTTACAGGGAGACAGTGGCAGACCACATGGCAGTGGCAGACAGTCTGCAGTGGCAGACCACGTGTAACAACACCTGCACAGGATCGGTACATCTGAACATCACACCCACTGGACAGGTACAGGGTGGCAACAACAACTGCCAAAGTTACACTAGGAATGCACAATCCCTCCATCAGTGCTCAGACTGTCCGCAATAGGCTGAGAGAGGCTGCACTGAGAGCTTGTAGGTCTGATTTAAGGCAGGTCCTCACCAGACATCACTGGCAACAATGTTGCCTATAGGCACAAACCCACCGTCGCTGGACAAGACAGGACAGGCAAAAAGTGCTCTTCACTGACGAGTCGTGGTTTTGTCTCATCAGGGGTGATGGTCGGATTTGCGTTTACCGTCGAAAAAATTTGTGTTACACCGAGGCCTGTACTCTGGAGAGGGATCAATTTGGAGGTGGAGGGTCCGTCATGGTCTGGGGCGGTGTGTCACAGCATCATCGGACTGAGCTTGTTGTCATTGCAGGCAATCTCAACTCTGTGCGTTACAGGGAAAACATCCTTCTCCCTCATGTGGTACCCTTCCTGCAAGCTCATCCTGACATAACCCTCCGCATGACAATGCCACCAGCCATACTGCTCGTTCTGTGCATGATTCCCTGTAAGACAGGAATGTCAGTGTTCTGCCATGGCCAGCAAAGAGCCCAGATCTCAAATTCTTTTGCGCACATCTGAGACCTGTTGTTGAGGGCTAGGGCCATTCCCCCCAGAAATGTCCGGGAACTTGAAGGTGCCTTGGTGGAAGAGTGGGGTAACATCTCACAGCAAGAACTGGCAAATCTTGTGCACTGCAGTACTTAATGCAGCTGGTGGCCACACCAGATTCTGACTGTTACTTTTGATTTTGACCCTCCTTTTTTTCAGGGACATATTATTCCATTTCTGTTAGTCACATGTCTGTGGAACTTGTTCAGTTTATGTCTCAGTTGTTGAATCTTGTTAAGTTCATACAAATATTTATACATGTTCAGTTTGCTGAAAATAATCACAGTTGACAGTGAGAGGACATTTATTTTTTAGATATGGAGTTTAGATATGGAGCCACCCGAGATTTAGCCCATGGGTCAGCATGCCAGTCACTATAACAAAAACATAGAAATAGATATGTAGATCTTTCAGAAAAGTTCATTTCAAGTAACTATGAATGATATTCATCAAAATATTGGTTAAAAACATGAAAACAAAAACACACGTTTTAAAACATCAAATTAGACTATAAATGTTTAAACATTGTTACATAAACAGAGTGTACAAAACATTAGGAGCACTGCTCTTTTCATGACATTGTCATGTATTGTCTTATATTGTCTTGTCATTTTGCTTTTCCCTCTGTTCGTTTCCCCCTGCTGGTCTTTTTAGGTTCGTTCCCCTTTTTCTCTCTCCCTTCCTCTCTCTCTTCTCTCTATCGTTCCGTTCCTGCTCCCAGCTGTTCCTATTCCCCTAATCAATCATTTAGTCTTCCCACACCTGTTCCCTATCTTTTTCCCTGATTAGAGTCCCTATTTCTCCCCTTGTTTTCCGTTCCTGCCCTGTCGGATCCTTGTCTATTGTTCACCGTGCTGTGTATCGCCCTGTCGTGTCGTGTTTCCCTCAGATGCTGCGTGGTGAGCAGGTGTCTGAGTCTGCTACGTTCAAGTGCCTTCCCGAGGCAACCTGCAGTTCATGATCGAGTCTCCAGTCTGTTCTCGTCATTACGAGTGGAATTATGCTTTATGATTGTAGATTTACTTTACTGGATTAAAGACTCTGTTTTCGCCAAGTTGCTTTTGGGTCCTCATTTACCTGCATAACAGAAGGATCCGACCAAGAATTGGACCCAGCGACTATGGATTCTCTCTACTCTACTCTCGAGTTCCAGGGAGCGATGCTCGGCAGACACGAGCAGGAATTGTCTGCTGCTCGGCATGCCGTTGAGACCCTGGCCGCTCAGGTCTCCGACCTCTCAGGACAGTATCAGAATCTTTGTCTCGTGCCACCAGCTACTTCCGGGTCTTCCGAGCCTCCGGAACCTAGGGTTAATAACCCACCATGTTATTCTGGGCAGCCCACTGAGTGCCGCTCCTTTCTCACCCAGTGTGATATAGTGTTCTCTCTCCAACCCAACACATACTCAAGAGAGAGAGCTCGGATTGCCTACGTCATATCACTCCTTACTGGTCGGGCTCGGCAGTGGGGCACAGCTATCTGGGAGGCAAGCGCTGAGTGTACTAACAATTATCTGAACTTTAAAGAGGAGATGATAAGGGTTTTTGATCGTTCAGTTTTTGGGAAAGAAGCTTCCTGGTCCCTGTCTTCCCTATGTCAAGGTAATCGATCCATAACGGATTACTCTATAGAGTTTCGCACTCTTGCTGCCTCCAGTAACTGGAACGAGCAGGCGTTGCTCGCTCGTTTTCTGGAGGGACTCCACGCTAAGGTTAAGGATGAGATTCTCTCTCGGGAGGTTCCATCCAGCGTGGATTCTTTGATTGAACTCGCTATTCGCATTGAACGACGGGTAGATCTTCGTCACCGAGCTCATAGAAGAGAGCTCGCGTTAACCGTGTCTCCCCTCTCTCCGACACTACCATCTTCCCCCACTGACTCAGGTGTTGAGCCCATGCAGCTGGGGGGTATTCGCATTTCGACTAAGGAGAGGGAACGGAGAATCACCAACCGCCTCTGTCTCTATTGCGGTTCCGCTGGTCATTTTGTCATTTCATGTCCAGTTAAAGGCCAGAGCTCATCAGTAAGCGGAGGGCGACTGATAAGCGCTACTAGACGGTCCTCTCCGTCAAGTACCTGTACTACCTTACCGGTCCATCTACGCTGGACCGGATCGGCAGCTTCCTGCAGTGCATTAATAGACTCTGGGGCGGAGGGCTGTTTTATGGACGAAGCCTGGGCTCGGGAACATGACATTCCTCTCAGACAGTTAGGGAGCCCACGGTCATGTTTGCCTTGGATGGTAGTCCTCTCCCCAGTATATTATATGAAACACTACCTTTAACCCTCACTGTATCTGGTAACCATAGTGAGACCATTTCTTTTTGATTTTTTGTTCACCTTTTACACCTGTTGTTTTGGGTCATCCCTGGCTAGTGTATCATAATCCTTCTTTTGATTGGTCTAGTAATTCTATCCTTTCCTGGAACGTTTCTTGTCATGTGAAGTGTTTAATGTCTGCTATTTCTCCTGTTTGTTCTGTCCCCTCTTCTCAGGAGGAACCTGGTGATTTGACAGGAGTGCCGGAGGAGTATCATGGTCTGCGCACGGTCTTCAGTCGGTCCAGAACCAACTCCCTTCCTCCTCACCGGTCGTATGATTGTTGTCCTGTTCTCTTCAAGAAGCGTTTTGCATCCGCTCCTATCCTTGTTGCACCTGACGTCACTAAACCGTTTATTGTTGAGGTTGACGCGTCGGGGGTGGGCGTGGGAGCCATTCTGTCCCAGCGCTCCGATACTGACGATGGGGTCCACCCTTGTGCGTATTTTTCTCATCGCCTGTCACCGTCGGAACGTAACTATGATGTGGCTAACCGCGAACTGCTCGCCATCCGTTTAGCCCTAGGCAAATGGCGACAGTGGTTGGAGGGGGCGACCGTTCCTTTTGTCGTTTGGACTGACCAAAAGAACCTTGAGTACATCCGTTCTGCCAAACGACTGAATGCGCGTCATGCTCGTTGGGCGTTGTTTTTCGCTCGTTTCGAATTCGTTATTTCTTATTGCCCGGGTACTAAGAACACCAAGCCTCATGCTTTATCCCGTCTCTTTAGTTCTTCTGTGGCTTCTACCGATCCCGAGGGGATCCTTCCTGTTGGGCGTGTTGTCGGGTTGACTGTCTGGGGAATTGAGAGACAGGTTAAGCAAGCATTCACGCACACTGCGTCGCCGCGCGCTTGCCCTAGTAACCTTCTTTTCGTTCCTGTTTCTACTCGTCTGGCTGTTCTTCAGTGGGCTCACTCTGCCAAGTTAGCTGGCCATCCCGGCGTTCGGGGTACGCTTGCTTCTATTCGCCAGCGGTTTTGGTGGCCTACTCAGGAGCGTGACACGCGCCGTTTCGTGGCTGCGTGTTCGGACTGCGCGCAGAAGAAGTCTGGTAATTTTTTTTCTGCTTCTGCTCCTGGTCTTGCTGGGTCTCAGTCTGTTCCCTGCCATCGCATCTCTCCTGTTCTTGTTCCTGCCCTTGCTGTGTCTCAGTCTGTCCCTAGTTGTTACTCTCCTGGCCTGTTTGGTCCTGTTTGCTCTAAAGCTTTCAGTTCTCTACCCGTGTCTCATTTTTTTTTTAGAGTAGTACCCTAGTTTCCTTTTTTTTCGTTTTTCCGTTACGGTCCTGAGGAGAGGAGTTGGGTTCTTTCTCGGGACGTGCTGGACCGTTTGTGATCTATGATTTCCTCCGTTGCCGCCAGTGTTCCTCCTCGAGAGCGCCAGGAGGCGCTCGGTGAGTGGGGGGGTACTGTCATGTATTGTCTTATATTGTCTTGTCATTTTGCTTTTCCCTCTGTTCGTTTTCCCCCTGCTGGTCTTTTTAGGTTCGTTCCCCTTTTTCTCTCTCCCTTCCTCTCTCTCTTCTCTCTATCGTTCCGTTCCTGCTCCCAGCTGTTCCTATTCCCCTAATCAATCATTTAGTCTTCCCACACCTGTTCCCTATCTTTTTCCCTGATTAGAGTCCCTATTTCTCCCCTTGTTTTCCGTTCCTGCCCTGTCGGATCCTTGTCTATTGTTCACCGTGCTGTGTATCGCCCTGTCGTGTCGTGTTTCCCTCAGATGCTGCGTGGTGAGCAGGTGTCTGAGTCTGCTACGTTCAAGTGCCTTCCCGAGGCAACCTGCAGTTCATGATCGAGTCTCCAGTCTGTTCTCGTCATTACGAGTGGAATTATGCTTTATGATTGTAGATTTACTTTACTGGATTAAAGACTCTGTTTTCGCCAAGTTGCTTTTGGGTCCTCATTCACCTGCATAACAGACATAGACTGACCACATGAATCCAGGTGAAAGCTATGATCCCTTATTTATGTCACCTGTTAAATCCACTTCAATCAGTATAGATGAAGGGGAGGAGTCGGAGGAAAAAATCTTCAAATCTTCAGACAATTAAGACATGATTTGTGTATGTTTGACATTCAGAGGGTGAATGGGGAAGACAAAAAATATGTAAGTGCCTTTGAACAGGGTATGGTTTTAGATGCCAGGCACACCAGCTTGAGTGGGTCAAGAACTGCAACACTGCTGCAGTTTCCCGTGTGTATAAAGAATGGTCCACCATCCAAAAGACAGTCAACTTGACACAACTGTGGAAAACATTGGAGTCAACATGGACCAGCATCCCTTTGGAATGCCTTTGACACATTGTAGAATAGATGCCCCAACGAATTTAGGCTGTTCTGAGGCCAAAATGGGTGCAACTCAATAAAATGCTTTGGACACTCAGTGTATATGCTTATTTTGGGGATATTTAAACTTCTTATGGCTGCAGGGGCAGTATTGAGTAGCTTGGATGAAAAGGTGCCCAGAGGTGCCCAGAGTAAACTATCTGCTCCTCAGGCCCAGTTGCTAATATATGCATATTATTATTAGTATTGGATAGAAAACACTCTGACGTTTCTAAAACTGTTTGAATGATGTCTATGCGTATAACAGAACTCATATGGCAGGCAAAAACCTGAGAAGAAATCTAAACAGGAAGTGGGAAATCTGAGGTCGGTCGATTTTCAATCCAGCCCCTATTGAGTACACAGTGGGATATTGGTTATGTTGCACTTCCTAAGGCTTCCACTAGATGTAAACCGTCTTTAGAAGCTTATTTGAGGATTCTACTGTGAAGGGGGAGAGAATGAGAGGGGAATGAGTCAGAGGTTTGCCAGCAGTCACGCACTGGTCACGCGCATTTCACATGAGAGGGAGCTCTCGCTCCTTTGCTTTTCTGAAGACAAAGAAATTCTCCGGTTGGAAAATTATTGAAGTTTTATGTTAAAAACATCCTAAATATTGATTCCATACAACGTTTGACATGTTTCTACAGACAGTAACATAATTTTTTGACATTTCGTCTGCAACTAGGGAACGCGCTTCATGACTTTGGGATTTGTTTACCAAATGTGCTAACAAAAGTGGCTCTTTGGACATAAATGATAGACATTATCGAACAAAACAAACATTTAATGTGGAACTGGGATTCCTGGGAGTGCATTCTGATGAAGAACATCAAAGGTAAGTGAATATTTATAATGTTATTTCTGATTTCTGTTTACTCCAACATGGCGGATATCTCTATTTGTTTTCTGAGCGCCATTCTCAGATTATTGCATGGTTTGCTTTTTCCGTAAAGCTTTTTTGAAATCTGACATTAAGGAGAAGTGTATCTATATTTCCATGTCTAACACTTATATTTTCATCGACATTTATAATGAGTATTTCTGTAAAATGATGTGGCTCTCTGCAATATCAGCGGATATTTTTGGAACTAGTAAAGATAACGCGCCAATGTATATTGAGATTTTTTATATAAATATGCACTTTATCGAACAAAACATACATGTATTGTGTAACATGGAGTTCTATGAGTGTCTGCTGATGAAGATCATCAAAGGTTAGTGATTCATTTTATCTCTATTTGTGCTTTTTTGACTCCTCTCTTTGACTGGAAAAATGGCTTAATTTTTCTGTGACTTGGCGGTGACCTAACATAATCGTTTGTGGTGCTTTTGCTGTAAAGCCTATTTGAAATCAGACACTTTGGTGGCATTAACAAGAAGATTACCTTTAAAATGGTATAAGATGCATGTATGTTTGAGGAATTTTAATTATGAGAATTCTGTTGTTTGAATTTGGCGCTCTGCACTTTCACTGGCTGTTGTTAACGGGATTGCAGCCCTAAGAAGTTTTAAACAATTTACTTGTGTTACAAAAGGTTAATAAAATTAAAAGAGTTACTTTGTAATCATTACCAATATGGGGTAAAACCAATACACTTTTATATATGTCCTATATATGATATATGTCCTATTTATCAAATTATCATTATCATTATCATACAAATGATCAATTATCATCAAATTATCATCATTACCAAGGACTTTAATTTTGTAAAAATTAATATTCATACAGAAACACAAAACAATCATTTACTTTTGTTATGAACAAGTTGATTCACAAAGTCATGAAAAAAATTGAACAATTTAATAAACTTGGGCTATGATAAAAATAAAAAGATATACCTCTGGGGTCATTCTGACCCCTCTCGGTAGCTTGATGATTAAGTTTAGGTCCAGACGATTTCCATTGCTTTGATGTGATTTATCTCTGTGTCAACACATGACATTGTCACTCTATCTCCCTCTCAGAACACCACTGAGCGATCTCCTGAGCTCTTTATACCTTCCATTTATTCAATATGACTAACGTTACGTGGCTCTTTCAGTGAATGTGTTGAAAATGCATTTTGACATGTAAAGGGGAGTCTCCTCAAGCTAGCAGGGGGGATATCACCAGATTCCAGATGCTCTTTTTGTCGGTCTTTTCTTGTTTTATATCCCTTTTCTGTTGTAATGTTTCATTTATTTCCCACTTCATACAGCATCTGTGAAGAAGATGGCCTCTTTTACTGAACCCTTTTCTCTGTGTCCCCAGTCAATTTGGTTCATTATGTCTGTTCCACTTCTCCATGGGCACGTGCATACGCACACACACACAAAATATGGTGCTAATCTTTTTCTTCGAAGTAGAGAGTCAGGGAGACTTGATATGGAAATGATAGAGGTATGAATGATTCATGATACAACCTCAAAATCATGGTGTGTGTGTGCCCACGCACATCTGTATGTGTTGATATCAACCATGATTGGTAAAACACACTTTAAAACCCATTTAAAGTCAAAGTAATGGATTCAAATACGTTTGTTGATTTAATTTTGCATTTTGGCGCAGCTCAATCAAATCTTAAAATGGATATTTCCCATATATTTGCTTAATTAAAAACATGAATGTCACTGCTCTCGCAAAGTTCACACGCTGAGAAAGAACATATTGAAATGAATTGTTCATCAACGCAAGACACCAAGAGAAACAACAATCGAGTCATTGCAGAGCAGTTTGGAATCAATTTAGACATTGAGAGTAGGAGTGAATACATAAGCTGCCAAAATGTACAGAACCAGGTCAATAGTCAACGGATCAAGCACTAAGTAATGTAGCTGGACCTAGTTAATTAGACCAGCCATATGTTGTGTTCTGCAGAGCACAGTATTGTTATGGCCACAGATCAGACGTGGTTCTGTGTTCCAGGTTCCAGAAGTGGCAGAGCCCCGGTTCAACACAGCTTGTTGTTGGAGAGCGCTGAGAGAGAATGAGACAAATCTACACAAACCTGTTTTTTTTGTAATATTCTGACACGTTTCACTCAGAGAGGCAAAGATACTTTCAGCTGTACGTAATGAGACTGATGCAGCTGGTTAGAGATGTACCATTTTCTCCTTTTCCACAGCACAGGGAAGGGAAACACAGGTTCAAAGGGTTGGTGGTGGACTACCTCAAATGATTTACAAGATCACAAAGCAACGCACCTGATATCTGTAGAAGTAACACAGTTCTACCTCTGGGGGGGAGATGGAATAAAACAGTTTACCTGTAGACAACCCAGTATCATATCACACCATCTGTAGATCACTCGCTACATCCCACAACAGAAGAAGACATTAGCATATCACACAGTTGTTCAGTTCTCGATTGATCTGAAGTGTTGTGTACACATACACGGATCGTCGAAGGGCTCATTCTGCGCTCTGAGAACAAACAGGTTCAGGTTAATAACAGTAAGGAAACAAACATGTGGAGTAAAAGTTCAAGTGAACGATTTTGTATCAGTAAGGTGACCGGAGGCCTGCGGGAGGACAGGGTGGAGGAGGTTATACAATACAGCTGTTGAAGGACTAGGAGGATACAAAATGTTCATGTTGTGTGTCATATCATTCTGGATCGTTATGGACTACTACATGTGAACCACACAGTGTAGATTGGTGGATGTGGGAATATGTGGGTAGACTGAGTTTCCAAAGCCCGCACAGTGGAGAAGGATGAACAGCCTGAGTGGAGAGGATGGCTTGTACCTAAACAGAGGCCGTTGGATTAGCATCATAATGCAATCACTTTTAAGGGATTTCCATAATGTTATATCAAATGAAACATTTTTGAAGAAGGCTAAGAACAATATAATTGTTTGCGTGATTCTTAATAATATTCAGTTCTTAAATAAAACTTCCAAGGACAGCATGTTGATAATCTGTGGATTTAAATCTCCCACGATTCAAGCTGTATTTTACAGTTGAGGCCTATTGATGGATAACTTTAATGATGTCCTACCTCTATCAGCCATTCTACAGGGAACTCGTCTGACATTTAGGTATCTTCTCCGCTGCCTGTGGCGTTTGGTTAATGCTAATTTACCAATGGCGATCTCTCTGATTGGGCCATTACTTGCTCTCTGACATCCTGTTAAAGGTTCTATTTCCTGTGCTCTCGGAGGGTTAATGAGGTGTGTGAGAAACATTTCATTCTGCCAGCGTTTGCTTCTGCCTGCCCTCATTTACATCGCAGGGGGGAGGCATGAGCAAACGCTCCTAAACAGAAGGGGTGTTCTCCGTAGGAGCAATGGGAATTAGAATTTGAGACAATTACGATGTCCAAAAGGCCATGAGATGGGGATGAATGGGATGGGAGTCGCTATGCGAGGCGGAGCGTTGCGGGGGAAGCTGTACAGGGGGAAATGGGAGGAGTGCACGGATGATCATCAGGAGTTGTCATGAGAGAGACAACTTTTTCCTGGTGATGTGAAACCATCAGCAGTGGGGGAAACGGAGGCATGAATAGCTTGTGATCATATCTTATTACATCATTGCTGAGTTTTTCCTCTAATGGTTACGTTGCGCTTTTATATGTATGAGCCAGGCTTTGTATTCATTTAAACATGAAAATGGGGCGATTTTCAGGCGGCTGGTAAACATCCAACATTTTCAGAGGAAGAGATTGTGAAATATCTCGCACAGATCCATTCCAACCTGGATGAAACAAATAGGAAAAACACATTTTCCTACAGATGACTCTCCTTTTCACTATTTTGCTTCTCTGCGTCCCGCCTGCCTGTCTGCCTGTGCTGCTCTCTGATCGTAATAGTCTCTAATTATATGTGATTATGCGTAAATCTCTCTGGATAAAAGGACCAAAGGAATAACATCATTACACTAAACCATGTCATTTAGACTTCTGTTTGCTATGCATATCAGGGGGTCTGCTAAAAATACTGCAGGCCCTCTCCTTGTGTTATCCTAGCTCAGTGCTGCCTCCATCCAACACACAGATTGTCACACCAACCCACAACCCCGTATATGATTACCATCCTCCGATATTATGTTCATATCTATAATAGAATTTGAACATAAGCAGCTACGTGACACACGTACACTGCTCCGCTCTTTGGATAATTGCCATCACTTAAATATTAATGCATTTCGCTTGTCTACAAGTTAGTGGGCCGCGCTGGTGCGTTTGCGTGCAGATGGCGGGGTCTGAAAATAAAGATCAAAGACAGGAGAAATCCCATTTGTTCCACTCCCGACGTAATGCCGCAGCTTTAACATAATCTGCCTGTTTGATTTCTGGGCACAGTAAGAAAAGCTGAATTTGAGATTTGCCTGGCCCAGATGGTGGAAACTGATATCCCGGCCAGTTAGATTGGGAACAGCAAACCAGATCAGAGCAAAGCAGTAGCACACTTCTCTTTGCTTTTGCTGATGGTTGGTTTCGTTCAGTTTGTCCTGTGTTAGTCAGTCTCATCTGGATTGCAATGTTGTTTTGAGAGTCTCTGTGGTTCCATTGTCCAGAAGGAGAGAGTGATATGTTGTGCTATCTATACATGTTGTGTTTCATGTTGTCTAGAGGTGAGAGGTGAGATAAGACGGTTACCATAAGCACCATAATCTGAGATACATGCCGTATCTGTGTAGAATGAGAATGATAGAGACATTCCTTCCTCTATATCACAATAACTGCTATTGGACTGAGAGGACCATCCTCCTCAGTGAAACTTCATACAAATAATAGTAAAACACTAAATAAGTGTTCTTTTTAGATACAACTATACTAAATATATTCATGTCACCAAATAATTGATCTATAGGTCTATATTCACTTCAACAGCACTCTCTAGGTCAGCACCATGGTGTAGCCGGAGGACAGCTAGCTTCTGCCCTCCTCTGGATCCATTTACTTCAATTCAAAACCTAGGAGGCTCGTAGGCTTCCTCCCCTTCCTTAGACCTACATGGTAGTTATGATCACTTCCGCAGGATGTCCTCCAACCAATCAAAGCTTTTTCAGTATGAACTGACATGTTGTCCATGTAATCATATGATTAGTATCAGAGAATGAACCTAGTGCGTTGCATTCTGGTTGTGCCGCAGAGCATTATGGGGGGGTTCTATGTGTTGAACCCCCTTCATTCTCTGTGGTACACGGATAATATTCAAATTAAAGGCGAGGGTCGACCTCTGCCTGAGATCAGTTTCATGAAAAAAGATGAAAAGGTGAGGGTGTTCAATACCAATTGGTATCAAAAGTATAGCTGGTTAACTGGGAGCCTTTCATCAAGCCGCCTGTATTGCTGGCCTTGACTGCTTTTTGGGAAGTCTGAGCCTTTGTCAAAAGAGGGGTACAGTGACCCGAAGAGCATTGATCGTTCGGCTAAACGGAAAAACAAAAGCAGGGAGCATATAAGATTCAAGCTTCTGGGAAAAAGCCGCATCGTTCAAAATGCGCAACACAACGAGAAAGAAGAAACGGATGTTCACAAGCGGCTTATTAACACCGCTGAGGTTTTGGGCATTCAATAATTGGCTTTTAGAGGACACAATGAGAGGGAATGTTCCGCTAACTAACAAGAGCGACCACAAGGAGCTTGCAGCAGTAATTGCACGCTACGATGCTTTACTTGCTGAACATATGGAACATTCTACTGTATTTTCTGGGATCATTCAGAATGATTTGATAGCTTCCATCGCATCATCCGTTAAAAGTTAGATTAAAGACAGAGGTTGACGCAACGCATTTTCTTTGCGCACTCATGTAGGCTTTCCACTTTCCTCCGGTATTTATTTAGCAAAGATGATAACGCATAATCACTCCGAACTGACAAAAGCAAAACCACATTAAATAAATGTTGCAGCAGCCTAGCTTGTTATGGCCGCAATCCCGATATCAGGATAAGTGTCATCAACAACCGCTGAATAGCATAGCGCTACATTCAATAAATATTACTGCAAATATTTATATTCATGAAATCACAAGTGCAATATAGGAAAACACAGCTTAGCCTTTTGTTAATCCACCTGTCGTGTCAGATTTTGAAATTATGCTTTTCAGCGAAAGCAATCCAATCGTTTGTGTAAGTTTATCGATCGCACTACAAAACATTAAGTACACTTAGCATCAGGAAGCTTGGTCACAAAAATCAGAAAAGCAATCAAATTAATCGTTTACCTTTGATGTTCTTCGGATGTTTTCAATCACGAGACTCCCAGTTACACAACAAATGTTCCGTTTGTTCCATAAAGATGATTTTTATATCCAAATACCTCTGTTTGTTTGTCGCGTTATGTTCAGAAATCCACAGGAAAGAGCGGTCACGACAACGCAGACAAAAATTCCTAATAGTTTCCATAACATCCACAGAAACATGTCAAAAGTTTTCTATAATCAATCCTCAGGTTGTTTTTAAAATATATAATCGATAATATATCAACCGCAAATGTCTTTCACAGTAGGAGAGGGGAAAACAATGGCTGTCCAAATTCTGTTGGGCGAGCAAAACTCATGTGACCACTTGACGCGATGTTATCGTTATGGCTCATTTTTCAAAATAAAAGCCTGAAACTATGTCTGAAGACTGTTGACACCTTGAGGAAGCGATAGAAGAGTGAATCTGGTTCATATCACTTTAAATCCAGCAAAGGGGGGCTATGGATCATGGAGTTTTCAAAATAGAAGCCACTTCCTGTTTTGATTTTCCTCAGGGTTTCGCCTGCAATATCAGTTCTGTTATACTCACAGACAATATTTTGACAGTTTTGGAAACTTTAGAGTGTTTTCTATCCAATACTAATAATATGCATATATTAGCAACTGAGACTGAGGAGCTGGCCGTTTACAATGGGCACCTTTTCATCCAAGCTACTCAATACTGCCCCTGCAGCCATAAAAAGCTAGGCTACACCTAAACATTTGAGATTTGACTTGCTGTATGGGATGAAAACGAGACCATTTTCAGTCAGATCAACTACTATTAAGAACAAATGCATACAGCCTATGTGTGCTGTGCAGGGTAACTAATTGGTAACGTTATGTATTTAAAGTCCATTTGTGTGTCAGGGGAAAATGTGAATGTGATCAAATTTGGTTTATATTCAAAATTGGGCTGGCTAGGCTGCCTATACATTTTCAATCCAAAATGATTAACTGGAATTAATCAATCAACATAATAGTGATGACAGATGTAAGTGCATTTTTAGAAGGCCTGCAGTTGCATAGGCCTGCAAGATGCAAACATGCATCAAGCAAGCTCAGCCCTTTGACTTATATTGTCTATCAGCTGTTGTCCCTGTGTCTAGGTAGAGGAAATCCCACTCCTAATCTAGTCTAAATATAATTCATATGAACAAGTATAAGGTCGCTGCAGTTTGACAGGGTTTTCACACCTGTTATTAACAGATAAGGAAAAATTCCGGATCCCAGTAGGTAAAAATTGCCTCCCAACTCTGGCTGCCACCAGTCTGCTTGCTGTTATCAGTTATCGCAGGTATGTGGATGATCAGGGCTTCATTCAGGAACGTTTCTTGGGCTACTTTGATGTGTCAAGTGGGCGAGATGCTCAGTCTTTGTTTAACTTCATGGACAAACTTGTTCAAACCTACGATGGCACAGCTGTAATGAAATGTTTCTGCTATTTGTAGTTCCAGCTCAGTCCCCTCCTGTTCCCTCCTGTATTTAAGAAGTGATCTCCACTCCACTACCATTGTCAACTCTCTCCTGACATGAACTGAAGCCACGTCTCATGTGCCCGCTCATCCACTGTTACATTGAATGTTTCCTCTCCAAGCACTGTGAGTACACCTATCAATTTTCTCTCATTACTCTATGTAGAGTCAATCACACACACAAACACAATCACATTATTACACCTCAATGATTTTACCCCTTGCTTGGACAAACTCATTCTTGGCTCTTTTGTCAAACTGTGTAGTGTGTTGTGCTATTGTTTTTTGTCTTTCCAGTCAAATCCTTTCCTGCACTGCACAAGTCAAGCCTCTGAACACCTCAACTCATGCCTCATGCAACCACTGCTGTGATCCCGTCCTAACACTGTAAGTAGCCCTCTCATTCCCATTCCCCATAATATTGTACTATAAATGTCTTTATTAAATGCTTTAGGTTAAAAGAATTACTCATCCGTGCCGATAACGTAGGTCTCCCATCCTCCTCAGTTTTTCAAGTCACCAGCCTCCACTGTTAGAAACCCATCTCTCTAACTCGGGATAGAGGCTTCTGGGGGATATACTCAGAAGTAAACAAAGAGAAATAAGAGAACATTTGCTGCCCATAATTGGCGTTTGTGTTTTGCACATTAATAAAAAAAAAGCCATGGAAATTAATGTTATTCATTATTTCCTTTTGAGCTGCCGACGTATCGAAGGAGGAAATTGGAAGGCTAAAGTGTGAAATGAAGAGATGCGGTTTGTCTTGCAAGATGCAAATGAAATGTCAACACGCAGCTAAGGTAGTTAATGAGATTTCGCCCCTTTCTAATTTCCACATTGTTGGAGGAACGTCTGAAAAACACAAACAAACAAAATCGTTAAAATTAAATATGTTTCAGATACTGTTGTATTATTTGTCTTTCTCCTTTCACTGTTCCCTGACTGACAATAGTTCATGCTCTTTAGGCTACTGTCATCCATTCATGTGTACAGTGTCTTCAGACAGTATTCACACCCCTTGACTTTTTCCACATTTTGTTGTGTTTAAGCCTGCATTTAAAATGGATTATATTGCGATTTTGTGTCACTGGCCTACACACAATACCCCATAATGTCAATGTCGAATTATGTTTTTAGAAATGTTTACAAATTAATTCCAAAATGAAAAGCTGACATGTTTTGAGTCAATATGTATTCAACCCCTTTGTTATGGCAAGCCTAAATAAGTTCAGTTCAAATGTGCTTTAACAAGTCACACAAGGACTTTGTGTGCAATAATAGTGTTTAATATGATTTTTGAATGACTCATCTCTGTACCCCACACATACAATTATCTGTAAGGTCCCTCAGCCAAGCAAGACATTTAAAACACAGATTCAACCACAAAGACCAGGGAGGTTTTCCAGTCCCTTGTAAAGAAGTGCACCTATTGGTATAATAAATATATATATATATGTGTGTGTGTGTGTGTGTGTGCATATATTTTTTTAAAGGAGACACTGAATATCCCTTCGACCATGGTGAAGTTCTTAATTACACTTTGGATGGTTTATCAATACACCCAGTCACTACAAAGATACAGGTGTCTTTCCTAACTCAGTTGCCGGAGGGGAAGGAAACCGCTCAGGGGTGTCACCATGAGGCCAATGGTGACTTTAAAACAGTTAGAGTTTAATGGCTATGATGGGAGAAAACCTGAGGATGAATCAACAACATAGTAGTTACTCCACAATACTAACTAAATGACATAGCGAAAAGAAAGACGCTTTACAGCATAAACTGTGAACGAATCCTAACACAGGCGGGAGGCATAAAATGAACAGACCAGAGGCAGTGGTTGTGATTCCTTTTCTTGTGATTGTTTACTAAATGGGTCTTCTTTCGCCCGACAAAATAACTCCAGTATAGGGTAACGTCCAATGCTGAAACCCCAGCGTAACAACAAGACAAAACAAATAAACTAAGCCATTGACCAAAAGGCCATGGCCAAAAAAGGAAAACAGAACAGCAAGCGGCTACTCCTGTCTTTAAACTATCATCTACACATAATAGTTCCAGGAGGAATGCTTCTCTCTACCTATATAATGCCTTGGTTAACAGAGAGACAAGGTGCCCTAGTAAAATAAGCTTTCTCTGAGGTAGGAAAATCTGACATCCTCACAGGTCCCCATCTCTACTTCCAATTTTCCCCCAGCTCCTCTCCTGGCACACCGAAATATAGGAAGAAGAAGACATTAATTAGCGGGGCCAGGTGTGTACTAATTGGCTTTACACTGAGTACCTATCCCCTGTTGTCGTCTTACTCTGGCTGGTCACTGATCTCTCACAAAACTTAACCAAAAGAGTACAAATGTAAAAAATATGTCAAAATAAATACATTTATGTTATGAATACAAAGGGTTATGTTTGGGGAAATCCAACACAACACATCACCGAGTGCTACTCTTCATATTTTCAAGCATGGTGTTGGTTTCATCATGTAATGGGAATGCTTGTCATTGCTAAGGACTAGGGAGTTTTTTGGGGGATAAAAAGAAACGGAATAGAGCCAAGCACACGCAAAATCCTAGAGGAAAACCTGCTTCAGTCTGCTTTCCAACAGACACAGAGAGACAAAATCAACTTTCAGCAGAACAATAACCTAAAACACAAGGCCAAATATGGCCTACCAAGACGACATTGAATGTTCCTCAGTGGTCTAGTTACAGTTTCGATTTAATTTGGCTGGGAAGTATGTGGCAAAAAGAGAAAATGGCTGTCTAGCAATTATCAACAACCAACTGTGTTGGAAGATTTACCCAGAAAGACTCAGCTATAATCGCTGCCAAATGTGAACTTGTCTTGACTCAGGCCTGTGAATACTTGTATTGACTCAGGCCTGTGAATACCTGTGAAACATTTCAATTATCATGCTTTCACTTTGTTATCATTTGGTATTGTGTGTAGATGGTGAAACGAAAATCTGTTTAATCCATTTTTAATTCCGACTGGAATAAGTCAAGGGTTTCGGAGTACTTTCTAAAGGCACTGTAAATCACTGGTTGAGAAAAGTCATGAATTTGTATGAGGGATAAATCTACGTCCTGTTTTGAAGAGGTTTTATTGGCAGCTTGCTTTCAAGTGGTGGTAAAAATGCACCTGTGACCCATGACAAGTAGAAGTGTTACGTTCATGAAATTACCCATAAGGCATTAACATATGGAATATAGATTATCAAATGTCATATCAATTTGAGTCATAAATCCTTACACCACAAACATGTATTTCCCTACAGTTTGATATTTCTCTTTTTTTGCCATCTTGTTGGTCTTGTGTTCACAATCATTTACCATCTGGTTGTGTTCAGTAGGCACCAAACAATAATTGTTTAAAATTAGCATTCTTATTGAACAAGCTCAGTTACTACCCCCCATGTTTCAAAAGGTTTTGTCTCATTTCATAACAACTGAATGTCACCCTGATAATAGACATGTCTAAAAGTCACAGACCGTTGAGAGAGGCACTGTTCTGAAGGTATCGTCAGTCCTTACTCGCACAGCCCTGAAGTGGTGTCCTATACCAACCTGGTCTCAGAGCATTTTGTATTATTCTGTAAGTAAATCAGAGACAATCCATTTAGTATGGTATGTTACATTTCCTGTGGTATGTATTCATTTGTGGATGTCCAAGAGCCATTTTGTATGATACAGTATGTTACGAATTACAATAAGTATTATATGTTACAAATTTGCAAAACATATGATATCCTACAAATTCTAGTTAGGTGGCTAGCTGGCTAACATTAGCTAGCTGGCTGACGTTTGCTAGGCTAGGGGTTAGGGCTAGAGGTTAAGGTTAAGTTTAGGATTTAGGTTAAAGTGTTAGGGTTAGGGTTAGGGGAAGGGTTGGTTAACATGCTAAGTATTTGAAAAGTACTTAAAAGTTGTAGAAAAATAGCTAATTAGCTAAAATGCTAAAGTTGTCTGTGATGATATTCAAACTCCCAACCTTTGGGTTGCTAGACGTTGATGTTTATATGCCTACCCATCCCCCAACCTCACTACTTTCATTTTTACCTTATCATACCAAACGTAACATATCATACTAATTTGAGTGTCCTGGATTGACATTTACTATGTTACGCCTAGTCTATGTGATCAGGCTGCATATAAGGTGCTATACAGTGGTGTCCTATAGAGATCCACAGCAAGGCTAACCCATGAGCCAGGTGTTCACCATACAGGCAAGCTTAATGATGTGAGCATTGATTTGTCCCTTATAATTAATTAATAAAATTGAAAGCGCCATAGCCATGCCATATATCATTCACACAGAGGTGAAGATCCCAGAAGCAGTCGAGAAACAAATGGATAGAACCAAACACACACACACAAACAGGTGCACTCAAACACACTTATTCCAACATACACACAGACACCTACATGCACACCATATTTTAATTATCCTTATTGATTGGCTGGTGTTTACACTCTTGTTCATTCCAACGCGACAAAGTATTTATGTCTCTCTAAAATAGATTAATTAATTCAGCCTTTTATCTCATGGGCTGCGAGTGGGCTCGTAGTGATGTCATGCAAAGCATGCATAAATCATTTTAATTAGCCCCTGCCAAACGACAAGCGATTCGCTCTGCAGCCATTAGGCTATGGGGGTACCAACACACCCTTCAGATCTCTCACGTTTCACCAAGTACAAAACCTCCAACCCTCATTAGAGTCAGAGGATCACATTTTCAAAATATACACATTTTTAAACTATGTAAAAGGCATTGTCATGAGAGGTTTATTGCAGGTGAATTCCAACGTAGGTTTCACATGGCCGGCTGTCTAGCCGCCAGTGTCTGTCTGATATTCCTCATCTATTACACTATACTGGTTTGGCTTCCTTAAATAACTACAAAACCCTCTCTTTCTCCGAGGGACAGTTGACTATTTTTCATGAGCTAAAGTAGACAAAGAAATAAAAGTTGATCCCTACGGAAAAGTTGTAGAGAGAACAGGGTGAGTGAAAAGAGAGAGAGGAGAGAGTGTTTCTCAGGTTTACCCTCGGGGACTGTTTTGTGCACCTGTTTTGTTCATGTCCTGAGGTTGTATAATCTGTTTGTCTGTTTAATGTACAGATGTAGGATCTTAACTTGAGTCAGTTTGCAACAGCAGGAATATAATCCTGCAGCAACTGGAATGTGAATTATTTTGTAGATTATAATTAAAGGGACATTTTGTAGGGGTTAATACATTTTTCATTAAAGGATTCGTCAACATTTATAGAATGGTTACCTGGAAGAAAATGGGTGAGGGTCATGCCTTTTCAATTTCAGTCTAGACGATGGTTTAGTATTTAAAAAATCTAGTCAAGGGGAGGGTCATGTAATTTGTAATTGATGAAATGTCAATATTTCTCAGTGTTTTAGATTTAGTTGCTTATTAGGCTATATATCGGTGTGCCCGATGCCACCCCTCATCTCTGATTCTTCACTGGGTGTGCAATATCAAGTGTTCCTGTAAACTACTTTGTTGGGTCCCAATCAAATGATTCATAGCCTCGGAGAAACACAAAGCAATGTCTGTGCTGTGTAGGCCTATGGTGGAAGTTCAGGAGGAGAGTAAAAGGTTTCTTCCGAAAATAATTTTTGAGTAGGTCTTGTACAATAGAGGGTTTAAACCCAGACAGCTTTTAGGGAAACACTTATGACCTTCTCTTGTTGGGTAAGCCACCGAACAAGATTAGCCAGCAGTTAAAGACTACATTTGTCTGCGTTGGTAGGCCTACTCTGTCTGGGGTGGAAAGGTAGTCCTAACTTTTAAAAGTACCATACAGCGATTCCTAATGTGTTCTCAGATTAAATTATTTGCAAACGGGGAATGTTTTGTTGCGAACAAGACAAAGTGATTTGGCATTGGAGAAATATGATCATTCTTAGCCTGTAATGCCGGTAATTAGTGTGGGATAAAAATATATACAGTTGAAGTCGGAGGTGATAGGCTAATTGACATAATTTGAGCCAATTGGAGGTGTACTTGTGGATGTTTTTCAAGGCCTACCTTCAAAAGAAAATTGTAGACCTCCACAAGTCTTGTTCATCCTTGGGAGCAATTTCCAAATGCTTGAAATCAATCCCAGAACAACAGCAAAGGACATTGTGAAGATGCTGTAGGAAACAGGTACAAAATAATCTATATCCACAGTAGAAATAGTCCTATATCAACATAACCTGAAAGGCTGCTCAGCAAGGAAGAAGCCACACCTCCAAAACCGCCATAAAAAAGCCACGGTTTGCAACTGAACATGGGGACAAAGATCGTACTTTTTGGAGAAATGTCCTCTGGTCTGATGAAACAAAAATAGAACTGTTTGGCCGTAATGACCATCGTTATGTTCGGAGGAAAAAGGGAGAGGCTTGGATTTATTAAAGCAACATCTCAAGTTATCAGTCAGGAAGTTAAAGCTTGGTCGCAATTGGGTCTTCCAAATTCACAATGACCCCAAGCATTCTTCCAAAGTTGTGGCAAAATGGCTTAAGGACAACCAAGTCAAGTTATTCGAGTGGCCATCACAAAGCACTGACCTCAACCCTATAGAATATTTGTGGGCAGAATAGAAAAGTGTGTGCGAGCAAGGAGGCCTACAAACTTGACTCAGTTACACCAGCTCTGTCAGGAGGAAGGGGCCAGAATTCACCCAACTTATTGTGGGAAGCTTGTGGAAGGCTACCAGAAACGTTTGACAATTTAAAGGCAATACTACCAAATACTAATTGAGTGTATGTGAATGTCTCACCCACTGGGAATGTGATGAAATAAATAAAAGCTGAAATAAATCACTCTACTATTATTCTGACATTTCACATTCTTAAAATAAAGTAGTTATCCTAACTGACCTAAGACAGGGAATTGTTACAAGGATTAAATGTCAGGAATTGTGAAAAACTGAGTTTAAATGTACTTGGCTAAGGTGTATGTAAACTTTCGACTTCAACTGTACATCTCATTTATTTATTGTCCAATCATGGGGAACTACATTGTAAGAATAAATTATACGTGTAATTTATTTATGGTCCTATAGTGATGGAACGGTCCACAACCCTATACCCTAGACATCCACCTGAATGACCCAGATACTAAGGAGAAGTTCCTTTCTGTTTCATGAGACTGCTCTAAGCGGCCTGTATGCAGCCAAAATGCGGTCAGAGACCTTCTAGCGTGGCACCGCCCCATCAAGATTCTGATCCTGCCTGGTAGGGTTGGTCCTGCAAAGCCAGAGTCCCCTGATGGTAGAGCATAATATACAAGGATATTCTCAAAGCTGCTAATGAGACCCTTGATGACCTTGTACCTAGCTGGTGGGGATTCCAGTGGGGTGCCCCCACCCGGGCAGTGGAATTGTGGGCAACACTAGCTGCAGTAACCTATGGGGGAGGGGGGGTCACACTCGGACATTCAGAGAGGGGGCATATTATTGTGGCCATGTGGCACAAAATCAAAGGACTGACTGCACGGAGAAGCTTGGGAGTATGGTCACAATGGGGGACCATGTGTGGGTGTTTCAGGGGAAGGGGGTATATCTGACAGCTGCAACTGTATATGCATTCGTAAATCAAGACCTTTCTTGACTTGGGCTCTGATGGTGCAACTGTTGAGAATCTGAGACTATTGTTGTTGTGGGGGGAAAGTGTGTGTGTGTGTGTGTGTGTGTGTGTGTGTGTGTGTGTGTGTGTGTGTGTGTGTGTGTGTGTGTGTGTGTGTGTGTGTGTGTGTGTGTGTGTGTGTGTGTGTGTGTGTGTGTGTGTGTGTGTGTGTGTGTGTGTGCGTGTATCACACAACTGTTGCGAGGGAGTAAAAGATAAACATCAGACAATATAAACTCAGTAAAAAAATAAATGTCATATCCCTGTCAACTGCGTTTATTTTCAGGAAACTTAACATGTGTAAATATTTTTATGAACATAACAAGATTCAACAACTGAAGCAAACTGAACAAGTTTCACAGACATGTGACTAACATAAATTGAATAATGTGTCCCTGAACAAAGTGGGGGTCAAAATCAAAAGTAACAGTCAGAATCTGGAGTGGCCACCAGCTGCATTAAGTACTGCAGTGCATCTCCTCCTCATGGACTGCACCAGATTTGCCAGTTCTTGCTGTGAGATGTTACCCCACTCTTCCACCAAGACACCTGCAAGTTCCCAGACATTTCTGGGGGGAATGGCCCTAGCCCTCACCCTCCGATCCAACAGGTCCCGGACGTGCTCAATGGGATTGAGATCCGGGTTCTTCGCTGGCCATGGCAGAACACTGACATTCCTGTCAGGAAATCACGCACAGAACGAGCACAACGAGCAGTATGGCTGGTGGCATTAACATACTGGAGGGTCATGTGAGGATGATGCTGCAGGAAGGATACCACATGAGGGAGGAGGATGTCTTCCCTGTAACGCACAGCATTGAGATTGCCTGCAATGATAACAAGCTCAGTCCGATGATGTGACACACTGCCTCAGACCTGACGGACCCTCCACCTCCAAAACGACCCCATTCCAGAGTACAGGCCTCGGTGTAACATTCATTCCTTCAACGATAAATGCAAATCCGACCATCACCCCTGGTGAGACAAAACCGCGACTCGTCAGTGAAGAGCACTTTTTGCCAGTCCTGTCTAGACCAGCAACAGTGGGTTTGTGCCCATAGGCGATGTTGTTGCTGGTGATGTCTGGTGAGCACCTGCCTTACATCAGGCCTGCAAGCCCTCAGTCCAGCCTATTGCGGACAGTCTGAGCACTGATTGAGGGATTGTGCTTTCCCGGTGTAACTCAGGCAGTTGTTGTTGCCATCCTGTACCTGTCCCGCAGGTGTGACGTTCAGATGTACCGATCCTGTGCAGGTGTTGTTACCACTGTGTCGTCTGCCACAGCGAGGACGATCAGCTGTCCGTCCAGTATCCCTGTAGCATTGTCTTAGGCGTCTCACAGTACGGACATTGCAATTTATTGCCCTGGCCACATCTGCAGTCCTCATGCCTCCTTGCAGCATGCCTAAGGCACGATCACACAGATGAGCAGGGACCCTGGGCATCTTTCTTTTGGTGTTTTTCAGAATCAGTAGAAAGGCCTCTTCAGTGTCCTAAGTTTTCATAACTGTGACGTTAATTGCCTTCCGTCTGTAAGCTGTTAGTGTCTTAACAACCGTTCCACAGGTGCATGTTCATTAATTTTTAAGTTGTTTATTGAACAAGGATGGGAAACAGTGTTTAAACCCCATAAAAATTCAAAGATCTTTGAAAGACAGAGTCCTGAAAAAGGGATGTTTCTTTTTTTGCTGAGTTTAGGATGAATCACAATAAATGTTTGCTAAAATAATAATTGCTTGCCGTAATGTAATTTTGGTAATGGCGAGACTGGTGAGAGGTAAAAATCCTTTGCATAAACGGCCTACATTACAACAAATATTAATAGATAATTATGGAAAATAAGAAAGAGGATTTTTTACGTTTATATATTTTTTAAATGGCTATATATAATACAAATCGAGGTGAGGGCGATGGAAATGCATTTGGCAGTTGATCTGCTTCTGTTAGTGGCACTGTGTGCTGTTTTCGAAGGATGGGTCCCGGTCCCCCCAGGGTTGGAGTGCTCTGCCGGGCATTGGGCCGACAACCCAACTCAGGATGAGGAATGGTTTTAGTGGGTTGTATAGTTGGGACCTATAGGAAGTTTACTTTGTAGCAATACAAATATCATGGTATAGTTATATAGACACTCAATCATCATCTTACTTTTTATGGTAGTTGGTGAAATAGGTATAGCCAGTTAATTGTATTGTATTGCAGATAATAAGAAAATATGATCAACATTGTCCTGGCTAAAATAGGAATATAATATCTACTGGTTGCAGGAAGCTCAATCAACAATTTTAGATGACCTTTTGTGGAGAAAGGACTGGGGGGGTTGGGGGGTGAAATATATTTCACCCATGGGCAAAGAAATTCAAAAGGGGTGATATTAATTAACAGTAATTTTGAACCAAATGTGCAAATTGTCCAAACAGATCCTCAAAGTAGATGGATGATGTAAAATATGTTATTGAATCATAAATATATATGGCTTATTAACCTATACGGTCCAAGTAATGATGATCCAAGCTTCTTTGAAATTATGAGAATGTATCAACTTTACAAGCAACACTAAGTCTAGACTAAGTCAAGACTCTTATTATGGTGGTAGATTTTAATACGGTTTTAAAATCCTCTATGGACCGGAAAGGAAATCACACTACAAACTATCACCCTCAGGTACTTAAGGAAATCATTAATATTTTGGAATTAGTGGATATATGGAGGCTTAAATACCCTGACCTAGTGAGATATACATGGCGGAGGCTTAATCAAGTGAGTTGTCTTGATTACTTTATTATAAAGATATAGGGGGCAGCATTTTCACTTTTAGCGTGCCCAATTTCAACTTCCTGCTACTCATGCCAGGAATATAAGATATGCATATTATTCATATATTTGGATAGAAAACACTCCAAAGTTTCTAAAACTGTTTGAATCATGTCTGTGAGTATAACATAACTTATGTAGCAGGCAAAACCCAGAGGACTAACAGTTCAGATTTATTTTATTTTTTTGGTCTCTGTCTGTTCAGTGAGTTCTCTTTGGCAAATGATATTGCTGAATAAATACTTTTTTGCCCCACTGTATATGCCAATTATGCGATGGTCCGACCGCATTCTGTCCCCTATCAACACTTTCAACTTTTGGGACCCTATCAACTTTTGGTGCCAGAGAGAATGACATAATTAAGAAGTTAATGGGGAAAACCAGTTGAAAGTTTGTCGGATGAACGAGCGACACCGATTGAGCACTCCTACAGCATTTCCCTCCAGAAGCCATTGAAAGTTGTTCGGCTGCGGGGACCGTGCGAGGGGATTTATACTAACGTTACGATCTGTACTTACTGATGGCACAGACACTGTTTTATTCTTTCCTACACTGAAATTACCCTTGCCTAACGATTGCGTCTGAAGCTGGGCTTGCACCACAGCTATCCTCGCCGTAAGGTGATTGTTCTCCTGTATATTACGAGTACATCGACTGCAATTAGAAGGCATCATGTTAAATGTTATTACTTAGCTTCGGCTGTTGGAGGTCCTGATGAACCACGTCCAGATAAAGCGTCCTGAGTGAAAAAGTTGAATGAACAAAAGTTGAGTGAGGGAAAAACTAAAAATATAAACGTAATTAAAAATTTAAAAATGTAAAGTTGTAAGGTAGCAAAGTAAGGCTTGCAACAAAATGCACAGCAACACGTAAACAAGTCTGCAAGTTGTGACCGGAAATGCTCAAGACGTGACCAGACAGTTTCAAAAGCTTTTGACAGTTTCAAAAGCAGCCGGCCGGCAGACTGGTTGGCTAGTGAAGTCAACTTTTCTGGGTTCATCTAAATTTGAATGGCATTCTTTTTATTTCCAACCCAGGTTGCCTCCTCTAATGCCAATATCTGGCTGTTTTCATGGTTAAGTTGTAGTTTTACCATCTGCATTGTTGTTAAACCTCTCTTAACCGAGGTTAGTCTTCTGTAGACTCTGCTGGGGACCAATCTATGTATGTTTGGTTTACTCTGGTTAAATGGTCACAAATCTTATGTAGCACAGAGTAAGAGTATCATGCTTTTTTGTATTTAGGGTTTTGCTTGCATCTCAGTTGGGGAGATTGTGAGGAAAGATTAAAACCAAATTATGATATTTATTTGTATATAGTTTTTATGTTTTTTTGTGCTTCGTTGCTTGTCTTTGTTTTTTAAATTTGCGCTTTTAGGTTAAACTAAGATCTTTAGATTACATTGTACCTTGTCCTTTACACGTCCTCTCGCTCTTAAGGCATGACTCAGCCTAGCCTATAACCCAGTTAAACGTAGTAAGTTGCTACACCACCTTCATCAATTGAAAGCTCACATCATCTTTCTCTTAGGTGCAGATGGGTGGATCAGGTGTTCCACTCCTCATTTCAGAGTAAGGCAAGAGGGGTGGCTATTTTACTTCACAGAACGGTACCTTTTACATGTTCTAATGTGATCGCAGATCCACCAGGTTATATACATAATTGTCAGTGGTAGGCTGCTCAATACGAATGTACTTCATGTTAATATTTATGCTCCTAATTGGGACAATGGTGATTTTTTTTCTCAAATCGTTTTTCTCTACACTCCCAGATATGTCTTCCCATATGTTGATCTTGGTGACTAACTGTTGGTTAGACACACATTTGGATCAATTCTCCACTAAACCTACCACCAACTCAGCTGGAGTTTTACCGATCCTTTATGTCTGAATTTGCATTCTTAGATTGTTGGGGAATGTTTAATCCATCTCGAAAAGCATACTCTTTTTTTCTCATCGGTTCACCACACTCGTACGCACATAGACTACTTCCTTATAGATGACAGACTTCTCCATTCCATGTCTTCATGTTCATTTAATCCAATTGTATCTGACCACGCCCCTGTTACTGTGGAAGTTGTCTGTCAAACTGTTGACAATCTGCGACCGCCTTGGCGGCTAAATGCTCAACTGCTCAGAAATGAACACATTGTCAATTTTGTTTTGGGTCACATCGACCTTTTCATGATGGCAAATAGAACCCCAAAGGTCTCTGCGTCTACTCTCTGTGAAACTTTGAAAGATTTATAGAGGTGAAATTATTTCCTACACCGCACATGAGTCCAAACTGAAAAGGGATAGATCGCCTATGTCAACACACTGTATTGCCCAACTAGATGCCATTTATGGCATGCCACCATCTCTGGATATTTATTAGGAGCGTTTAACTTTGCAAGCAGAATTTGACACATTAATAACAGACCAGGTTACTGAACTGCTTGTCAAGTCTAGGAGCTCTTACTATGAACAAGGAGATAAAGCCAGTAAGTTATTAGCTCACAAGTTACGTCAACTATCATCATCATTCCAGATTCCTAAAAATTCGTACATCGTCTGTGATATCATTAGACCCTAAGGGGATCAAAATACTTCTTTAAATACTTCTGAATGTAAAGCAGATGAATTGGAATTTGATGATTTCTTCCACTCACCTTCTGTGCCTTCTGTCAGCCAGGAGTTGGTTACAAAAATTAGAGCAGTCGATCACTGTTGAATTATTGTCTAATGCTGTCAAATCCCTTCAATCTGGGAGAAGCTCAGGGCCTGACGGCTACTCGGCAGAGTTTTATAAAACGTTTCTCTCCAAAATAGCCCCTATTCTAATTGAAATGTACAATGAAGCATTTGTAAATGGTGCTCTCGCACAGACTCTCACTCAGGCAACCATTTGTTGACTGTGTATCATACCATCCAATTAGCTTGCTAAATGTTGACTAAAATTCTAGCCAAACTTCTGACAACTTGTCTGGAAACAGTCTTCCCATCAATTCTCTCCAGATCAAACAGGATTTATTAAAAATGGACACTCATTCTTCGACGATTATTTAATATTATATATAATCCTTCTGTCGCCAATGCCTCTGAAGCCATTATATCCCTGGATGCGGAGAAAGCATTTTACCGGGTGAAATGGAAATATATTTTTTAAACTCTAAATAAATTTGGGTTTGGCTCCAGATTCATGACTTGGATAAGACTTCTGTACTCAAACCCTCAAGCCTCTGTCAGGACTAATAACACTTAATCAGATTGCTTCCCTTTGCAATGATTGACACGCCAGGTTGCCCTATAAGTACCTTACTGTTTGCCCTCCCATAGAACCACTTGCAATAGCACTTTGCTCCAACCCCCACAAGTTATAGTCAGATACAGACACGAACAAAACCTGTCTTCATATGCAGATGATTTATTATTATACACATCCAACATTTCTGTCTCTGTTCCTGCTGCCCTTCCACTTTCACATCTTTCGATCACTTATCAGGGAATAAACTGAATCTCAGTAAAAGCAAATTGATGCTGCTTAATATGGCCACAAAAAAAATCACCATTTAAAATTGCTCACAGTAGTTTTATTTATCCTGGGGTACATGTCACATTCAGATTTAAAAGCCTTTTTCAAGCCAACTTTGCCTGTCTTCTAACCCGTACTAAGGACGATTTGGAACTCTGGCCTTTGCTACCTCTCCTTAGTCTAAATAATGAATTCTATTAAAATGAATACTCTCCCTAAGTACTTATATCTCTATCAGTGACTTCCAATTTTAATTCCCAAAACATATTTCAAAAAGATCAATGGCCTAATACTACCCTTTTATATGGGACAAAATGCCCCCAGGATACGAAAACAGCTTTTGCGGACGCCCAAACATGACGCAGTCTAGCGCTACCGGATTTCAGATTCTATTATTGGGCCACTAACCTTAGGATCTTTCAGTACTGGTTGCAGAGCAGAGAGATATTCCCACCCCCAATTTGGCTAGAGATGGAAGCCGACTCATCTCTACCGGCATCATTGTCTTCCCTCGCTCACTCCTCCGTTACAGGCCCTTATGCCTCCTTCACCAAAAATATATGTCAGAACAACATTGAAGATCTGGAATCAATTTAGGCACCTTTTTGGCTCCGGTTGCCTTTCGGAATTAAAAGATTCAGAGATCTGCATATTAACAATACATTTAGTATGTTTGAACAATTACCAGCTAAATTTGGTGTCCCCTGACATCATTTCTTTAAGTTCTTACAAGTCCGGAGTTACATCCACAGATCCAGGATTCCCCACCCTTCCTGGTGAAACACAGTTAGACACATTTCTTATCCCATTTCCTACTCTTAAAGTTACATTTTCAATCATCTCTAGTCAAATTCGCTCACTACAAACCTGTCACAATTATGAGTGAAGAGGTGTGGAGTCAGGCGCAGAGAGCAAAGATGTGGGAAAAACAACACGCTTTAATGTCCCGAAACACAACATGTACAAAGTGAAAACACAAATGAACAGAAATATAACCGGACAGCGTGTAACCCAAAATGCAACAAAATACACTCAACCAACAAAACAGACGAACAAGCCCGCACAAAACAGAAGCGGGCTAAACAGACTATATATACCCTATCCTAACAACCAAACTAGAAACAGGTGCTACCAATTAGACAAAACTAAACGAACACAGAACAATGGATCGGCGATAGCTAGTAGACCGGCGACGACGACCGCCGAGCGCCACCCGAACAAGAAGGGGAGTCACCTTCGGTAATATTCGTGACAGTACCCCCCTCCTGACGCGCAGCTCCCGCAGCGCGCCGACGTCGGCCTCTGGGACGACCCGGAGGCCGAGGCGCTGGGCGATCCGGGCGGAGGCGATGAAATTCACTCAACATGGATGGGTCTAGAATATCCCTCGCCGGAACCCAGCACCTCTCCTCCGGACCGTACCCCTCCCAGTCGACGAGGTACTGCAAGCCTCTCACCCGGCGTCTCGAGTCCAGAATAGCTCGTATCTTGTACGCCGGGGACCCCTCGATGTCCAGAGGGGGTGGAGGAACCTCCGGTACCTCATTCTCCTGCATGGGACCAGCTACCACCGGCCTGAGAAGAGACACATGAAATGAGGGGTTAATACGATAATACGAAGGAAGTGATAATCGATAACAAACCTCATTTATTCTCCTCAGGACTTTAAATGGCCCTATACACTGCGGACCCAGCTTCCGGCAGGGCAAGTGGAGAGGCAGGTTACGGGTCGAGAGCCGGACCCTGTCCCCAGGTGCAAACACGGGGGCCTCACTGCGGTGACGGTCAGCGCTCTTCTTCTGCCTTATACTAGCTTGGCGTAATGACTCCTGGACTGCCCTCCAGGTCTCCTTAGAGCGCTGTACCCACTCCTCCACTGCAGGAGCCTCAGTCTGGCTCTGATGCCACGGTGCCAAGACCGGCTGGTACCCCAACACGCACTCAAATGGTGACATGTTGGTAGAAGAGTGGCTTAGTGAATTCTGGGCTATTTCTGCCCAGGGAATATATCTCGCCCACTCGCCTGGCCGGTCCTGGCAATACGACCGCAGAAACCTACCCACCTCCTGGTTAACTCTCTCCACCTGACCATTACTCTCCGGGTGGTACCCTGAGGTAAGGCTGACCGAGACCCCCAGACGTTCCATAAATGCTCTCCAAACACGGGAGATAAATTGGGGGCCCCGATCAGAAACTATATCCTCGGGCACCACGTAGTGCCGGAAGACATGGGTGAAAAGAGCTTCCGCAGTCTGTAGGGCCGTAGGGAGACCGGGCAATGGGATAAGACGGCAGGACTTAGAGAACCGATCCACAACGACCAGGATAGTAGTGTTACCCTGAGAGGGGGGAAGGTCAGTAAGAAAATCCACCGAAAGATGGGTCCACGGCCGTTGTGGAACGGGAAGAGGTTGTAATTTACCTCTTGGCAGGTGTCTAGGAGCCTTACTCTGGGCGCACACCGAACAGGAGGAAACATAGAATCGCACATCCCTCCTCAAAGTGGGCCACCAGTACTTCCTCTCAAGACCTCTCACGGTCCTATAAACACCTGGGTGACCCGACGAGGGTAGACAATGAGCCTATCGAATCAATTGATCACGAACAGCCAGCGGCACGTACCTACGACCCTCCGGACACTGTGGAGGCGTAGGTTCCCCCCTTAGTGCCCGCTCGATGTCCGCGTCCACATCCCATACTACCGGTGCCACCAGCTTAGCTGCCGGAATGATGGGAGTAGGATCGATGGACCTGTCCTCAGTGTCATAGAGTCTTGACAGCGCGTCAGCCTTAGTGTTGAGGGAACCTGGTCTATATGAGACAGTGAAACAAAATCTGGTGAAAAACATGGCCCACCTTGCCTGACGAGGATTCATTCTCCTAGCTGATCGGATATACTCCAGGTTACGATGGTCAGTCCAGATAAGGAAAGGGTGATTAGCCCCCTCAAGCCAGTGTCTCCACACCTTCAGGGCCTTAACCATAGCCAACAACTCCCTATCCCCCACATCATAATTCCGCTCCGCTGGCCCGAGTTTCTTAGAAAAAAAGGCACAGGGGCGGAGCTTCGGTGGCACACCCGAACGCTGTGAGAGCACAGCTCCAACCCCAGCCTCGGATGCGTCCACCTCAACTATAAACGCCAAAGAAGGGTCCGGATGTGCCAACACCGGCGCCTTAGTAAACATCGCCTTCAACTTATGAAAAGCTCCGTTCGCCTCTGCTGACCACTGTAAACGCACCGGTCCCCCCTTCAGCAGTGAGGTAATAGGGGCAGCTATCTGACCAAAACCCCGGATAAACCTCCGGTAGTAATTGGCAAATCCCAAGAACCGCTGCACCTCCTTTACCGTGGTCGGAGTCGGCCAATTATTCACGGCCTTAACGTGGTCACCCTCCATTACCAAACCAGAGCTGGAAATACGATAACCCAGGAAGGAAACTGATTGTTTGAAAAACTCACATTTCTCCGCCTTCACATACAGGTCATGCTCCAGCAGTCGTCTAAGAACTTTACGCACAAGAGATACATGCGCAGTGCGTGTAGCGGAGTAGATCAAAATATCGTCAATATAAACCACTACACCCTGTCCGTGCATGTCTCTGAGTATTTCATCCACGAAGGATTGAAATATAGCTGGAGCATTCTTTAAACCGTATGGCATGACGCGATACTCATAATGGCCCGACGTAGTGCTAAATGCAGTTTTCCACTCATCTCCCTTCCGAATACGCACCAAATTATAAGCACTCCTGAGATCCAGTTTAGTGAAGAACTGCGCTCCGTGAAATGATTCCACTACCGTAGCAATGAGAGGTAGTGGGTAACTAAAACCCACTGTGATGGAATTTAGACCTCTATAATCAATACACGGACGCAAACCACCATCTTTTTCTTCACAAAAAGAAACTCGAAGAGACAGGTGACATGGAGGGCCGAATGTACCCCTGTCCCAGAGCCTCGGTGATATAATTTTCCATAGCCACCTTCTCCTCCTGAGACAAAGGATACACATGACTCCTGGGAAGTGCAGCGTTAACCTGGAGATTTATCACGCAATCCCCCTGCCTATTGGGTGGTAATTGGGTCGCTTTCCTTTTACTGAAAACGATAGCCAAATCATCATACTCAGCTGGAATGCGCACGGTGGAAACCTGGTCTGGACTCTCCACCGTTGTAGCACCGATGGAAACCCCTACACACCTGCCTGAACACTCATCAGACCACCCCTGTAGAGTTCCCTGTTTCCACGAAATCGTAGGATTATGAATAGCCAACCAGGGAATCCCCAGAACAACTGGAAACGCAGGTGAATCGATAAGGAACAAACTAATTCGCTCCTTGTGATTCCCCTGCGTAATCATCTCCAACGAAATTGTGTCTTTCTTCACCAGCCCCGACCCTAATGGTCGACTATCTAAAGAGTGCACGGGAAAAGGGGGGGTTACTTTAACTAACGGAATCCTCAACCTCTGAGCGAGTCCGCAATCTATAAAGTTTCCAGCTGCACCTGAATCTACCAGTGCCTTATGCTGGAGAGAAGGAGAATAATTTAGGAAACAAATTAATAGAAACATGTGACCAACAGGAAACTCTGGGAGAGTGTGGTGCTTACTCACCTGGGGTGACCGATGAGTATTCTGCCTGCCCTCATGATTCCCAGATGAATTCCTCCAGCACCGACCAGACGATCTCCCTTGATGCGGTACCTCCTAACTCCATCGGAATAGGGGCAGGAGGATCAGGAGGTAGAACTGACAAGACCCTTTCAGAACGTCCACGAGCAGCTAGCAGATGGTCCAACCGGATCGACAGGTCTATCAGTCCATCCAGGCCAAGTGTAGTATCCCGACAGGCCAGCTCCCTACTGACGTCCTCTCTCAGGCTACACCTGTAATGGTCTATCAGGGCCCTGTCGTTCCACCCTGCTCCCGCAGCCAAGGTCCGGAACTCCAGCGCGAAGTCCTGCGCGCTCCTCTTCCCCTGTCTCAGATGGAACAATCTCTCACCTGCCGCACGACCCTCTGGAGGGTGATCGAACACGGCCCTGAAACGGCGGATGAACTCTGAGTAGTTGTCTCTTGCCGAGTCTGGCCCGTTCCAGACCGCATTAGCCCACTCCAGGGCTCTACCAGACAGGCAGGTGATGAGGACCCCTACTCTCTCCTCCTCTGAGGGGGCCGGTCGAACGGTGGACAGGTAGAGGTCTAATTGTAGCAGGAATCCCTGGCACCCTGTCGCTGTTCCATCGTATTTCCTCGGAGGCGTCATGAGCAGAGCGCTGGAACCGGATCCAGATGGGGCAGATGGTAGAGTTGCTGGTGGGAGGGTCGGTGGAGTAGTAGGGAAACCATTCCTCTCCCAACGATCCATCCTCTCCATCATCCGTTCCATCGCTGATCCTAGGCGATGGAGGATGGATGTGTGATGTTGGACTCTCTCCTCCATAGTGGGAAGAGGAGTGGTCGCTGCTCCTGCTGACTCCATATCGTGGTGCGGGCTTCTGTCACAATTATGAGTGAAGAGGTGTGGAGTCAGGCGCAGAGAGCAAAGATGTGGGAAAAACAACACGCTTTAATGTCCCGAAACACAACATGTACAAAGTGAAAACACAAATAAACAGAAATATAACCGGACAGCGTGTAACCCAAAATGCAACAAAATACACTCAACCAACAAAACAGACGAACAAGCCCGCACGAAACAGAAGCGGGCTAAACAGACTATATATACCCTATCCTAACAACCAAACTAGAAACAGGTGCTACCAATTAGACAAAACTAAACGAACACAGAACAACGGATCGGCGATAGCTAGTAGACCGGCGACGACGACCGCCGAGCGCCACCCGAACAAGAAGGGGAGTCACCTTCGGTAATATTCGTGACAAAACCATCTCATTAAACATGATTAAATCCTCATGGGAAGAGAAACTGGGTGAGGAAATATCTGATGAAAAATGAATTTAAAAAAGTTTTTAAAAAACATATATAAAAATAAAATAGATCTGGGTTTAGGCACCTGCAGCACTATGCAGTCTTGGATACCTAATGAGCCCCGATGACCCGGCAGCGCAAACAATAACACATGTACCCAAACCTCTCTAACCACTGTTAAACTCATGGTCTAGTCTCACGGTTTTTGAGAGAGCGAGAGAGAGCGAGAGAGACTGTTAATGACTGGGCGGGCAGCCCGGTTGCACTGGCTTCTCTTGGTGTCTGAGCTCAAATCGCTGGCACTACCTCAGAGTCACAATCTAACACACAGCAGCAGAGAGCGGCAGTACTGTAGCAGCGGCCATGTTGGCAAGTACGCTGCAGCATGGCAGGCTCCAGAACACCATGGCTTGGTCTCCATTCACAATGATCTAAAGGGCAGATTCTGGAGAAGGGAGGGCAGGGAGTTGGCTGGAGCAACAATGAGCCCTGCGTAATAATCCCCTCCCCCACCACACACACCCAGACCCCTCCGTCCAGTGGGGCTGTGAACGAGACTGCCAACAATCCCCATCTACTGTACTGCCAGGGGATACGCTCCAAACCGGGGTAAGGTCGAGTGACCGGCAGTTGCTCTGCCCCAAGGCTCTGCTTCAGAAGGTCAGGGAGGGGAGGAGAGGGGGAGCAAAAAAAAGTTTGATAAAGAGGGGAAAGGAGATAGAGGGAGAGAAGGATAGAGTGGGAGAGAGAGAGACTAAAGTTATGAAGTAATAAACCCCTCCACTCACACACATCTCTTGAGTATAACACCAAGCCCCTAAGAGTACATTCCTTTAGTTCCACTCTGCTTCTGTGATTATGAATGTGTTTCTCTGCAGAAGGTCAACACGCTAAATAATTGGCTGTCACCGACAGAGTCAGCAGAGAAAATCTAAATGTGATACTAATACACAGAAGATCTATTTTAGCAGCTTGTGAACTGACACCGTCTTCCTGATATGAACATGTTGTTTTAGCATGGTTGGGTAGGTAAATTGTTAGGTACATTTCTAAATGTAATCCGTTTCCTATCCAAAATTGTCGTCAGTAATACATCTTCTGGATTACCCAAACTCAGTAAACGTAATCTGATTACTTTCAGTTACTTTTGGATTAGTTTCCCCTTAAGAGGCATTAGAAGAAGGCAAAAAAAGATTCAACAAACCCATTTGGTCTGACATCATAGTGTTCATCACGTGGTTTGTCACCACAGTGGTCTCTGACATCATAGTAGTTTCAGACTGGTGGTCATCATTTGGAGTGTCATCATGGTCTCTGACATAGGGGACGTCAGGTGGAACAAACTTAAACTAGCACTTTTAGGTAATTAAGAAAACATAAAGATGTCATAATGTATATTTTCGCAAACATCCTTTTTGAATTGAAAAGTAATGCAAGTAATCATCTAGTTTTCAAAAGTATCTGTTATCTGATTACAGTATTTTGGCTGGTAACGCAACCTATTACAGTTTTTTGTTTATAGTCCAATTACTCCCCAACGCTACCTTTCCAGGTGGAAGATGATGTTTTTCATCCCCACAATCTTGGGCAGCAGAGTCACTGGGGAGAATGGCTTCCCCTGTAGAGGGAGGAATGGAGCGAGAGGGAGAAAGAGACAAAGAGAGATTTCAGTCCCTGCTGACACTCAAAAGACAACTCCGGAGGAAGGGAGCACAAATGCACGCACACACACACACACACACACACACACACACACACACACACACACACACACACACACACACACACACACACACACACACACACACACACACACACACACACACACACACACACACACACACACACACACACACACACACATACACACACACACACACACACACCTTCATAAAACACAATGTTATAAAACTTCATGAACCATTCCTTTCATTGAGTGAGTTTAACAGAAACAGTGACAGCTTGTTTCCTATCTCACTTGGACAAAGAGAGGAAAACACGTGATTTACTGGATCCGGAATAGACACTCAAAAATAACCAGCCACCTGAGTGTTTGTGTGAAGAGGTGGCTTGAGGCTATAGAGGCAACCAGCAGGCAAACACCCTCCTTTCTCTTCCTTCCTTACACCTTTGTAATCGTATTAATTGAAACCTCCGACACTTCACAGTACAATAATTACTGTCTTAATAATTGTTACATTGCAACATGTCGTTTTCCTTCTACGTTATTAATAATTCATGGTAATAATACGAACAATACGTTCAATGACACTTATCTAAGATTAGATTGAAAGGATAGTTATTTATTGTTTTAGATTGTACAATGTATAGTGGGACTGCTAGTGCAAGGATTTGTGCTAGAAGCATTGCTAGGACATGTTCGAGAATAGTTTTGACATTTCTCCCCTTGGCAACAATGGCCACCAACCAGCTCCATGGGACCAAATTGGACAGGTTTCACCTAGCAAAATATGGCATGATGCAGCAACTAACATGTCTCATTAATTAAATGTACAGTTATATAACAGATGTTTTGATACCGGCCAACTACGATATTCCAGAAGATACACTATCCCCTTTCATGGCGCAAGTAATGTCTTACCCATCCACGCCTTCCCTTCCACGCCTTCTCCGTTTCCTCAGTGGAGAGTCAGTGTTTCAAGACAGGTCTTCTGAAGCGGTGCTCTCTTTGAGGAGGCAGCGTGAGTTACAGTACAAACTGAAACGCCATAGACATACACTGAATACTGTGGTAAAAACAGACAGAGGGGAGATGACTCATCCACAGGGAAACACACTGCAAGACACAGGAGGCACATGTGTGCTAAGCTGCAAAGAGATTGTGAGAGAACGAGTGGGTTCAGGTGTCTGTGTGCTTCTGTCCTATAGTAAGCTAGGAAAATCATGGCTGTAGCAAAACACACACACACACACACACTGAGATCTCAATACAAACATTACTATCAGGATAAAGTGAATGTGAAGTGACATGAAAATCCACACTGTTAAAATAAAGTGTTTTGTAACACTTAAACTAGTGGCATCTTAGCTGCCACCAACTTTGCTGGAGTTTTGAAACACATGGGTGTAAGGGGTTAAGAGACAGATTTAAGGTGTTCTGAAACATTCATCCCAAGGGGTTCTGAAACATGACATGGTGTATTGTAACACCACAGAGCCAAGAGTTGTGCAACACCTTGCCGGAGACGGTGAGCACGAACCAGGAAAATGTTTAAAACAGTGGTGTTTCGAGTCCTGGTTCATGCAGAATTAGATCCTTTCTCTTTTGGTGCCTAAACACTATGATGGCGTTTTGAATCTTGTCTAATGCAGAATTAGAACCCTTCTGGAGTCTCCACATTCTGTAAATGGGAGTCCCTCCTTTTTTTGTGTATTCCCTGTTCTTATACTGTGTACTGATAAACTCCTCATAGGTAATTCCAAAAGGTCAAATGTACGGTATTATGCTCATAAAGGATAAGAGAAAATATAGTTTTATGAAAATACAAATTAATAAATTAGTTGAGGATAATAATTAATGAGTACAAAATGAATATTTACAAGACATGATTCTGAAGCTTTGAATGCTATACATGTTCTTAGCAAATTATTAAATGACAACAAAATATTAACAGGTCAAAATGTTTATATTGATAAGGTAAGACTGTTCAAATAAGTTATTTATCATTCATATTCTTCAAAATCAATGGAAATATGGTCTTAAATGTCAAATTAATAGAAAAAAATACAGCCGATGACTGCTAATGTTAACATTAGTATTCATACAGGCCAAAGAGTTCAATCTAGGCTTCATCAAACCAGAGATTCTTGTTTTTCATGGTCTGAGAGTCTTTAGGTGACTTTTTGCAAACTCCAAGCGGGCTGTCATGTGACTTTACCTGAGGAGTGGCTTCCATCTGGCCACTCTACCATAAATGCCTGATTGGTGGAGTGCTGCAGAGATGGTTGTCCTTCTGGAAGGTTCTCCCATCTCCACAGATGAACTTCCTGGTCACCTCCCTGACCAGGGATTGCCGTTTGGCCGGGCAGCCAGCTCTAGGAAGAGTCTTGGTGGATCCAAACGTCTTCCATTTAAGAATGACTGATGCTACTGTGTTCTAGGGGACCTTCAATGCTGCAGAAATGTTTTGGTAACCTTTCCCAGACCAGTGCCTCGACACAATCCTGTCTCGGAGCTTTACGGACAATTCCTTCGACCTCATGGCTTGGTCTTTGTTGAACCTCATATAGACAGGTGTGTGCCTTTCCATATCATGTCCAATAAATTGAATCTACCACAGGTGGATTCCACTCAAGTTGTAGAAACATCTCAAGGATGTTCAATGGAAACAGGATGCACCTGAGCTCAGTTTTGAGTCTCACAGCAAAGGGTTTGAATAATTAAGTAAATAAGATATTTCTGTTTTTATTTGTAATACATGTCACGCCCTGACCTTAGAGAGCTTTTTATGTCTCTATTTTGGTTTGGTCAGGGTGTGATTTGGGTGGGCATTCTATGTTCCTTTTTCTATGTTTTTGTATTTCTTTGGTTTGCCCGAGTATGGTTGTCAATCAGGGACAGCTGTCTATCGTTGTCTCTGATTGGGAACCATACTTAGGTAGCTTTTTCCCCACGTGTTTCTGGGTAGTTATTTTCTGTTTAATGTTTCTAGAACCTGTCAGGACTGTTTTGGTTTAGTTTATTGTCCCTTTGTTATTTTGTTATAGTGTTTAGTTAAAATAAAAAGCATGAACACTTACCACGCTGCGCTTTGGTCCGATGATTCCTCTTCCTCATCAGACGACTCCCGTTACAATACATTTGCAAACATTTCTAAAAAACAGTTTTCTCTTTGTCATAATGGGGTATTGTGTGTATATTGCTGAGAATTTTGTTTTCTTCATCCAGTTTATAATAAGGCTGTAATGTAACAAAATGTGGAAAAAGTCAAGGGATATGAATAATTTCTAAAGCCACTGTCTATCCCGAGTGGCCCAGTGGTCTAAGGCACTGCATCTCAGTGTAAGTGGGGACACTACAGTCCCTGGTTTGAATCCAGTCTGCATCACATCTGGCTGTGATTGAGAGTCCCATAGTGTCACGCCCCGATCTGTTTCACCTCTCTAGGTGTCACTTATTTTCCTCAGTGTATTTATCACAAACCCACAGTGGAGGTGCCCGCAAACTTGCCTGTATTATACTTGACCACATTGTTGGCTTTGAGGGCACACCTGACACAAATGCCTTTCTCTCCTCCTCCATTCCCCAGACTGGGGGGGGGATTCTGAACAGTACGGCAGCACAATGTTTGACGTTCACATTTAGCCTTTAATCGAAACATTTGTTTTTTGATATGGGTTTGATATAAAGTTCCTCACATGTTGAGTGGGTAAAATTCCAAATTCATTTACAATTTTAATTAAGGCCCCAAAAATCAGGAGTTTAGTTCCGGATTCTGTCTCCAGTGTCGAATCTGTCTAAATAAAGAACTGGGGGATAAAAAGGTGGAATTCCTAGGTTTTGTTGATTTAACATGGGTACACATTTGTTTTGACTTAAGTCTTGTTGAGGCTGAATTTGACCCCAATGTGCTGAATATAACAAGGGTGGTTCAGCACAGCCATTTAGTCCTGAAGACTGGCTGAGTGGACTAAGCCAGGATTTTGACAAACAGGAGACCCGGGTTGACATCCACCTTCTCATATGAAGACCAGTTATGAAGGCCCACTTTATGCGTTACCTCATGTTACCCCTGCTATAACTTACATAGCCCTAAACATTTTAATTGTAAGATCATTTATAATGTATAATATCACAACGGGCCTGATAACTGCAGCCTATAATTAGTGCCGCTGCATACCCTAGTAAAAATATGGATTCCCAGTTTGTTCTTTAAAATGTTAATTCCAATAGTGTCTGAAAATCATTGTCAATCAATATTTACACTATAAACCTTGGCATTTCAAAACAGTTTGGTTTTTGAATACGTATGTTTTGTGTTTTATGCTGCCTTTTACATGCACTGAAACACCAGCAATGGTTTTCACAAGGCTCTCTTAAAAAACACAGATATTCAGCTTGAAGAACCACTTTTAATGTTTCAGAGTACTTTTGAAATACATTCAGTGTATTATATCACTTACATTGGGTTTACATTCAAACCATGTGAAGTCCATGGAGAACAAGAGCACCTCCTCCCAGCTGCCCACTGCACTGAGGCTAGGGAACACGGTCACCACAGACAAATCCATGATTATCGAAAACTTCAACAAGCATTTTTCAACGGCTGGCCATGCCTTCCGCCTGGCTACTCCTACCTCGGCCAACAGCTCCGGCCCCCCCGCAGCTCCTCGCCCAAGCCTCTCCAGGTTCTCCTTTACCCAAATCCAGATAGCAGATGTTCTGAAAGAGCTGCAAAACCTGGACCCGTATAAATCAGCTGGGCTTGACAATCTGGACCCTCTATTTCTGAAACTATCCGCCGCCATTGTCGCAACCCCTATTACCAGCCTGTTCAACCTCTCTTTCATATCGTCTGAGATCCCCAAGGACTGGAAAGCTGCCGCAGTCATCCCCTCTTCAAAGGGGTGACACCCTGGACCCAAACTGTTACAGACCTATATCCATCCTGCCCTGCCTATCTAAGGTCTTCGAAAGCCAAGTCAACAAACAGGTCACTGACCATCTCGAATCCCACCGTACCTTCTCCGCTATGCAATCTGGTTTCCGAGCCGGTCACGGGTGCACCTCAGCCACACTCAAGGTACTAAACGACATCATAACCGCCATCGATAAAAGACAGTACTGTGCAGCCATCTTCATCG
>NC_060195.1:36800753-36840753 GCF_021184085.1 Oncorhynchus gorbuscha | reverse complement strand
GGAGTAAATGTCAGTTGGCTTTTCATAGCCGATCATTCAGAATATCTCTACCGCACCTGCTGTCTCTGGAGAGTTGAAAACAGCAGATCTGGGACATGTAGCATGTCCGGTGAACAGGTCAGGGTTCCATAGCCGCAGGTGGAACAGTTGAAACTGGAGCAGCAGCACGGCCAGGTGGACTGGGGACATCAAGGAGTCATCAGGCCAGGTAGTCCTGAGGCATGGTCCTAGGGCTCAGGTCCTCCGAGAGAGAGAGAGAAAGAAAGAAAGAGAGTATACTTACATTCACACAGGACACCAGATAAGACAGGAGAAATACTCCAGATATAACAGCCAGTGACTCAGCCCCTGTAATAGGGTTAGAGGCAGAGAATCCCATGGGAGAGAGGGGAACCGGCCAGGCAGAAACAGCAAGGGCGGATTGTTGCTCCTGTGCCATTCCGTTCACCTCCACACCCATGGACCAGACTACACTCAATCATAGGACCTACTGAAGAGATGAGTCTTCAATAAATACTTAAAGTTTGAGACCGAGTCTCTCACACGGATAGGCAGACCATTCCATAAAAATGGAGCTCTGTAGGAGAAAGGCCTGCCTCCAGCTGTTTGCTTAGAAATTCTAGGGTCAGTAAGGAGGCCTGTGTCTTGTGAACGTAGCGTATGTGTAGGTATGTACGACAGGACCAAGTCGAAAAGATGGGTAGGAGCAAGCCCATGTAATGCTTTGTAGGTTAGCAGTAAAACCTTGAAGTCAACCCTTGACTTAACAGGAAGCCAGTGTAGAGAGGCTAGCACTGGAGTAATATGATTACATTTTTGGGTTCTAGTCAAGATTCTAGCAGCCATGTTTAGCACTGACTGAAGTGTATTTAGTGCTTCATCCGGGTAGTAGAGCATCGCAGTAGTTTAACCTAGAAGTGACAAAAGCATGGATTCCTTTTTCTGCATCATTTTTGGACAGAAAGTATCTGATTTTTACAATGTTACGTAGATAGAAAAAAAGCTGTCCTTGAAACGTTCTTGATATGTTCGTCAAAAGAGAGAAACAGGGTCCAGAGTAACGCCGAGGTCCTTCACAGTTTTATTTGAGACGACAGTACAACCATCAAGATTAATTGTCAGATTCAACAGAAGATCACTTTCTTCATCCATTGCTGTGGTAAAAACTACACTGAGAACAAAGTGGAGATTCAAGATCCAAGTCACTTGGCTCTGTCATAACCTCACATGGTCTCTCTTATCATTGCTATGCAGACGACACACAATTAATCTTCTCCTTTCCCCCTTCTGATGACCAGGTGGCGAATCGCATCTCTGCATGTCTGGCAGACATATCAGTGTGGATGACGGATCACCACCTCAAGCTGAACCTCGGCAAGACGGAGCTGCTCTTCCTCCCGGGGAAGGACTGCCCGTTCCATGATCTCGCCATCACGGTTGACAACTCCATTGTGTCCTCCTCCCAGAGCGCCAAGAACCTTGGCGTGATCCTGGACAACACCCTGTCGTTCTCAACCAACATCAAGGCGGTGGCCCGTTCCTGTAGGTTCATGCTCTACAACATCCGCAGAGTACGACCCTGCCTCACACAGGAAGCGGAGCAGGTCCTAATCCAGGCACTTGTCATCTCCCGTCTGGATTACTGCAACTCGCTGTTGGCTGGGCTCCCTGCCTGTGCCATTAAACCCCTTCAACTCATCCAGAACGCCGCAGCCCGTCTGGTGTTCAACCTTCCCAAGTTCTCTCACGTCACCCCGCTCCTCCGTTCTCTCCACTGGCTTCCAGTTGAAGCTCACATCCGCTACAAGACCATGGTGCTTGCCACGGAGCTTGAGGGGAACGGCACCTCAGTACCTCCAGGCTCTGATCAGGCCCTACACCCAAACAAGGGCACTGCGTTCATCCACCTCTGGCCTGCTCGCCTCCCTACCACTGAGGAAGTACAGCTCCCGCTCAGCCCAGTCAAAACTGTTCGCTGCCCTGGCCCCCAATGGTGGAACAAACTCCCTCACGACGCCAGGACAGCGGAGTCAATCACCGCCTTCCGGAGACACCTGAAACCCCACCTCTTTAAGGAATACCTAGGATAGGATAAGTAATCCCTCTCACCCCCCTAAGTTTTAGATGCACTATTGTTAAGTGACTGTCCCACTGGATGTCATAAGGTGAATGCAACAATTTGTAAGTCGCTCTGGATAAGAGCGTCTGCTAAATGACTTAAATGTAAATGTAAATGTAATTCAGTCTATATGCACTACAACATCACATGTATCACGGTAAAAACAAGGCAAATGCAACAGTGTTATGGCTTAGTTTGGGTTGCATTAGCTGTCCAGCTTCTCTCATAGTCCTCCCATGTATGAGCACATGATGAACTAGGGTGGCACGGATTTCATCCGAGATTACCTTGTCTTTGTTGTTATTGTCCTTGTCCTCGTCCTCTTCCTCTCTGTTGTCTTGCAACTTTGACATTGTTTAGGATCCATTGTTCCAAAACACATGGAGATGCCTCTTCGACCAATTTATTGATCAGGCAAATTCTGTTTGGTGTGTTAACAATTTTGAGGCTCAGAGTTTGCAGTTGGAGATAGGTGTGCTCTTTGAGTTTAGGTGGTGATGACTTGAGTTAAATATGTTGAGAGCATGTGTTTGCTGAATTGATATATATTGTTGATATAGTGCAGTGTTTTTTAGAATGACGTAAGGGTACGGGTTTTTGTGCTACAGGAACCAGCTATCGAGAAAAACTGAACCCCCTATCATCTTAAGAAGGTCCACTCTCCCCCTCTGACTCTCTCTCTCTCTCTCTCTCTCTCTCTCTCTCTCTCTCTCTCTCTCTCTCTCTCTCTCTCTCTCTCTCTCTCTCACCACTGTAGAGGCTGTACATTAAAGATACATATTCTTTCTTATGGCATGTGTTATGCTTTATTAACACAGAGGTACCTTACAGACATCAATTCAATGCCTGTTGCCTTTTCTACTCAATTAAACTCAAAAGAGGTACGGTGGATTTAACTTGACGCAACAGTTGTATGAATACCGCCCGTTGAGGGCACAAATGAATAATGCATCTGCCTCACAAATCTCAAGTCTCAGAAGAGCAGCTGAAGAGGAGAAGGGAAGAGAAAATAATAGAAAAACAATAATAATTCATAGTGATAGAACAGAAAGGTCCCTCCAGTTCTCAATTAGACATCCAAACAGACACAGAGCTGTCATGTGTGATTGGCCACGAGGCACACTAGCGAGATACCACTCTCTCTCTCTCTCTCTCTCTCTCTCTCTCTCTCTCTCTCTCTCTCTCTCTCTCTCTCTCTCTCTCTCTCTCCCTCTGCTACTCCTTCTCTCTATCACTCTCTTTTCTCTCACCAACTAACATTACACCCCCCGAGACAGAGGGGAGTGGAAAATGAGGGCTTAGGCAGAAAACGAGGGCTCAGGCAGTCAAACAACCGCCCGAAACTCTCTGTCCGCCCATCCAGACTTCAGTTCCACAAGGGGGCAGAGAGAGAGACAGATGGCTGTAGTTAGAAACATGTCAAATTAAGAAGCATGGAGAGATACAATAACCAATCCTATTTAAATAGTGTCCAAATCGTTATGCACCACATCCTCCCTCAAATGCACAGGTATGGAGCATGTTACTCTTCCAAGGAGAGGAAGTAACAATGAGACCCTGCTACTACATAAGGAGGCCTAATGAATCCCTATCTAAAAACTCTGACCCCAGTTGTCTGAATATTGACTTTGGCGTTACATGCTGACCACACCACCCGCATTTCCTACGAGCATTGCAAAACAAATGTACAGGTAGATACATGTTATTCAATAATATCATCCAAACTGCTCACATAAGTCAACGAGCGTCTGCGTAGCCAGGCGCTAAAATAGAACTTGGTTCTATATTTGACACAAAGCAAGTGTCATGCAGGTGAAAGAGGACCCAAACGCGACTTAACAGAAACAGAGTTTATTAAAGTCCAAAACGGAATAACAGAAATCCTCTAGACTCGTAGAGGGGAAACAACTGGAGAAGCGGCCACAGACTGCAGGTCGCTTCGGGTAGGCGCAGGCCGTAGTCGACTGAGACACCTGCTCACACGCAGCATCTGATGAAGGCACAAAACACGACAGGACAGGGTGATACACAATCACGGCAAAAACACGACAGGACAGGGCGAAACGCAATCACAGCATGGTGAATACAATACAAGGAACCGACGGAACAGGAACGGATCACAAAGGAATAAATAGGGACTCTAATCAGGGGAAAGGATCGGGAACAGGTGTGGGAAGACTAAATGATGATTAGGGAATAGGAACAGCTGGGAGCAGGAACGGAACGACAGAGAGAAGAGAGAGCGAGAGAGCGAGAGAGGGAGGGGGAGAGAGAGGGATAGAAGGAGGGAAAGAACCAAACAAGACCAGCAGAGGGAAACGAATAGCATGGGGAGCACAGGGACAAGACATGACAATAAATGACAAACATGACAGTACCCCCCACTCACCGAGCGCCTCCTGGCGCACTCGAGGAGGAATCCTGGCGGCAACGGAGGAAATCATCGATGAGCGAACGGTCCAGCACGGCCCCGAGACGGAACCCAACTCCTCTCCTCAGGACCGTAACCCTCCCAATCCACTAGGTATTGGTGACCCCGTCCCCGAGAACGCATGTCCATAATCTTATGTACCTTGTAAATAGGTGCGCTCTCGACAAGGACGGGAGGGGGAGGGAAGACGAACGGGGGTGCGAAGAAAGGGCTTAACACAGGAGACATGGAAGACAGGATGGACGCGACGAAGATGTCGCGAAGAAGAAGCAGTCGCACAGCGACAGGATTGACGACCTGGGAGACACGGAACGGACCAATGAACCGCGGAGTCAACTTACGAGAAGCTGTCGTAAGAGGAAGGTTGCGAGTGGAAAGCCACACTCTCTGGCCGCAACAATACCTTGGACTCTTAATCCTGCGTTTATTGGCGGCTCTCACCGTCTGTGCCCTGTAACGGCAAAGTGCAGACCTCACCCTCCTCCAGGTGCGCTCACAACGTTGGACAAACGCTTGAGCGGAGGGAACGCTGGACTCGGCAAGCTGGGATGAGAACAGAGGAGGCTGGTAACCCAGACTACTCTGAAACGGAGATAACCCGGTAGCAGACGAAGGAAGCGAATTGTGAGCGTATTCTGCCCAGGGGAGCTGTTCTGCCCAAGACGCAGGGTTTCTGAAAGAAAGGCTGCGTAGTATGCGACCAATCGTCTGATTGGCCCCTCTGCTTGACCGTTAGACTGGGGATGAAACCCGGAGGAGAGACTGACGGACGCACCAATCAAACGACAGAACTCCCTCCAAAACTGTGACGTGAATTGCGGGCCTCTGTCTGAAACGGCGTCTAACGGGAGGCCATGAATTCTGAATACATTCTCAATAATGATTTGTGCCGTCTCCTTAGCGGAAGGAAGTTTAGCGAGGGGAATGAAATGTGCCGCCTTAGAGAACCTATCGACAACCGTCAGAATCACAGTCTTCCCCGCAGACAAAGGCAGACCGGTAATGAAATCTAAGGCAATGTGAGACCATGGTCGAGAAGGAATGGGGAGCGGTCTGAGACGACCGGCAGGAGGAGAGTTACCCGACTTAGTCTGCGCGCAGTCCGAACAAGCAGCCACGAAACGGCGCGTGTCACGCTCCTGAGTCGGCCACCAAAAGCGCTGGCGAATAGACGCAAGAGTGCCTCGAACACCGGGATGACCCGCTAACTTGGCAGAGTGAGCCCACTGAAGAACAGCCAGACGAGTGGAAACAGGAACGAAAAGGAGGTTACTAGGACAAGCGCGCGGCGACGCAGTGTGCGTGAGTGCTTGCTTAACCTGTCTTTCAATTCCCCAGACTGTTAACCCGACAACACGCCCATAAGGAAGAATCCCCTCGGGATCAGTAGAAGCCACAGAAGAACTAAACAGACGGGATAAGGCATCAGGCTTGGTGTTCTTGCTACCCGGACGGTAAGAAATCACAAACTCGAAACGAGCGAAAAACAACGCCCAACGAGCTTGACGGGCATTAAGTCGTTTGGCAGAACGGATGTACTCAAGGTTCTTATGGTCTGTCCAAACGACAAAAGGAACGGTCGCCCCCTCCAACCACTGTCGCCATTCGCCTAGGGCTAAGCGGATGGCGAGCAGTTCACGGTTACCCACATCATAGTTGCGCTCAGATGGCGACAGGCGATGAGAAAATAAGCGCAAGGATGAACCTTATCGTCAGACTGGAAGCGCTGGGATAGGATGGCTCCCACGCCTACCTCTGAAGCGCCAACCTCGACAATGAATTGTCTAGTGACGTCAGGAGTAACGAGGATAGGAGCGGACGTAAAGCGTTCTTTAGAAGATCAAAGCTCCCTGGGCGGAACCGGACCACTTAAAACACGTCTTGACAGAAGTAAGAGCTGTGAGAGGGGCAGCAACTTGACCGAAATTACGAATGAAACGCCGATAGAAATTAGCGAAACCTAAAAAGCGCTGCAACTCGACACGTGACCTTGGAACGGGCCAATCACTGACAGCTTGGACCTTAGCGGAATCCATCTGAATGCCTTCAGCGGAAATAACGGAACCGAGAAAAGTAACGGAGGAGACATGAAAAGAGCACTTCTCAGCCTTTACGTAGAGACAATTCTCTAAAAGGCGCTGTAGAACACGTCGAACGTGCTGAACATGAATCTCGAGTGACGGAGAAAAAATCAGGATATCGTCAAGATAGACAAAAACAAAAATGTTCAGCATGTCTCTCAGAACATCATTAACTAATGCCTGAAAAACAGCTGGCGCATTGGCGAGACCGAACGGCAGAACCCGGTACTCAAAATGCCCTAACGGAGTGTTAAACGCCGTTTTCCACTCGTCCCCCTCTCTGATGCGCACGAGATGGTAAGCGTTACGAAGGTCCAACTTAGTAAAGCACCTGGCTCCCTGCAGAATCTCGAAGGCTGATGACATAAGGGGAAGCGGATAACGATTCTTAACCGTTATGTCATTCAGCCCTCGATAATCCACGCAGGGGCGCAGAGTACCGTCCTTCTTTTAACAAAAAGAACCCCGCCCCGGCCGGAGAAGAAGAAGGCACTATGGTACCGGCGTCAAGAGACACAGACAAATAATCCTCGAGAGCCTTACGTTCGGGAGCCGACAGAGAGTATAGTCTACCTCGAGGAGGAGTGGTCCCCGGAAGGAGATCAATACTACAATCATACGACCGGTGAGGAGGAAGGGAGTTGGCTCGGGACCGACTGAAGACCGTGCGCAGATCATGATATTCCTCCGGCACTCCTGTCAAATCGCCAGGTTCCTCCTGAGAAGTAGGGACAGAAGAAACGGGAGGGATGGCAGACATTAAACACTTCACATGACAAGAAACGTTCCAGGATAGGATAGAATTACTAGACCAATTAATAGAAGGATTATGACATACTAGCCAGGGATGACCCAAAACAACAGGTGTAAACGGTGAACGGAAAATCAAAAAAGAAATAGTCTCACTGTGGTTACCAGATACTGTGAGAGTTAAAGGTAGTGTCTCAAATTTGATACTGGGAAGATGACTACCATCTAAGGCAAACATGGGCGTAGGCCTGTCTAACGGTCTGAAAGGAATGTTATGTTTCCGAGCCCATGCTTCGTCCATGAAACAACCCTCAGCCCCAGAGTCAATCAAAGCACTGCATGTAGCACCCGAACCGGTCCAGCGTAGATGGACCGACATAGTAGTACAAGATCTAGATGAAGGGACCTGAGTAGTAGCGCTCACCAGTAGCCCTCCGCTTACTGATGGGCTCTGGCCTCTTACTGGACATGAATTAACAAAATGTCCAGCCACTCCGCAATAGAGACACAGGCGGTTGGTGATCCTCCGTTCCCTCTCCTTATTCGAGATGCGAATCCCTCCCAGCTGCATGGGCTCAGTCTCAAAGCCAGAGGAGGGAGATGGTTGCGATGCGGAGCAGGGAAACACCGTTGATGCGAGCTCTCTTCCACGAGCCCGGTGACGAAGATCTACCCGTCGTTCTATGCGGATGGCGAGAGCAATCAAAGAATCCACATCTGATGGAACCTCCCGGGAGAGAATCTCATCCTTAACCACTGCGTGGAGTCCCTCCAGAAAACGAGCGAGCAGCGCCGGCTCGTTCCACTCACTAGAGGCAGCAAGAGTGCGAAACTCAATGGAATAATCCGTTATGGACCGTTCACCTTGGCATAAGGAAGCCAGGGCCCTAGAAGCCTCCCCACCAAAAACTGAACGGTCAAAAACCCGAATCATCTCCTCTTTAAAGTTCTGGAAATCGTTAGAGCAATCAGCCCTTGCCTCCCAGATAGCTGTGCCCCATTCTCGAGCCCGGCCAGTAAGGAGCGAAATGACGTAAGCAACCCGAGCTCTCTCTAGAGTATGTGTTGGGTTGGAGAGAGAACACAATCTCACACTGCGTGAGAAAGGAGCGGCACTCAGTGGGCTGCCCGGAGTAGCAAGGTGGGTTATTAACCCTAGGTTCTGGAGGCTCGGCAGGCCAGGAAGTAACAGGTGGCACGAGACGTAGACTCTGGAACTGTCCAGAGAGGTCGGAAACCTGAGCGGCCAGGTTTTCCACGGCATGGCGAGCAGCAGACAATTCCTGCTCGTGTCTGCCGAGCATGGCTCCTTGGATCTCGACGGCAGTGTAACGAGCGTCTGAAGTCGCTGGGTCCATTCCTTGGTCGGTTCCTTCTGTCATGCAGGTGAAAGAGGACCCAAACGCGACTTAACAGAAACAGAGTTTATTAAAGTCCAAAACGGAATAACAGAAATCCTCTAGACTCGTAGAGGGGAAACAACTGGAGAAGCGGCCACAGACTGCAGGTCGCTTCGGGTAGGCGCAGGCCGTAGTCGACTGAGACACCTGCTCACACGCAGCATCTGATGAAGGCACAAAACACGACAGGACAGGGTGATACACAATCACGGCAAAAACACGACAGGACAGGGCGAAACGCAATCACAGCATGGTGAATACAATACAAGGAACCGACGGAACAGGAACGGATCACAAAGGAATAAATAGGGACTCTAATCAGGGGAAAGGATCGGGAACAGGTGTGGGAAGACTAAATGATGATTAGGGGAATAGGAACAGCTGGGAGCAGGAACGGAACGACAGAGAGAAGAGAGAGCGAGAGAGCGAGAGAGGGAGGGGGAGAGAGAGGGATAGAAGGAGGGAAAGAACCAAACAAGACCAGCAGAGGGAAACGAATAGCATGGGGAGCACAGGGACAAGACATGACAATAAATGACAAACATGACAGCAAGTCTCGCTTCTCCAATTGGTTTTAGGAGGATATACCCACATGGGTGATTGAAAGCTGCACTGAGGTCCACAATGTACTTTAAAGATGGTTGCCAACCGCCATAGAAAGTTCACAGAAAAAGAAGAAGAAGAAGAAGGTGGAGGAGGAAAGATTACTAAAACTAACAAGGTTTCCCCTGTAATTTGTAGATGGAAGAGTTGTCAAATCTGCCACGCCCTCTTTTGAATAAACTTTTGCTTTGTCGGAGGATAAAAGCATGCACATGTTTAAAAAGAATATGCTACTCATCTTTTTATTTGTGAAATGTCTTGCTCAACTCATTTCATTTGTTTTTATGACTTTACACATGTATTATGGCATCCCCCTGTAAACTTCATTTGCCTGAGGACTCATGAGTGGAGAAGGAGAGTCTCATTTCCTACAAGGGCATTTTCGTCCACGCTCCCTCCCCTCGATGCCTCTCCTCGATTACCTTTGACCTTTTTCAAAAGGTGACGCGAAAGGAGTTGAGCTAATCCAATTGAGAAAAGGCCCATGCAAAGTTAACATATTCTTTCCCTTTGTTGATGATGCTTATTATGAACTACGTTTGAACGGAAAGATGACATGTAAGAAAATGCTGGCTGTACAATTCAGCTAGTAATTTAGCTAGCTAGCCAAAATGCAATTGCCAACCACGTTTTACCAAGCTAGCTAGCTAACCAAGCTAGCTAGTGCAGTTCATAATGGACAATTACAGTTGAAGCTGGACAGAGAATGGTCTGGGTTCACTTTTAACATGACGTTTTCTGACTGCCCAACCATGTACATAAACAATGACTAGCCATGATTTCTAGAATTCTGTATACATTTCCCACTTGGCATGTATTTTCTGCCATGGTTTGCAACAGCACTGATATCTGTGTTCACAGGACATTTTCCAAATTCTTTGTTGCACCTTGTAGAATTGGGGCATGGATTCTACGAGGTGTCGAAAGTGTTCCACAGTTGTGTCAAGTTGGCTGGATGTCCTTTGGGTGGTCGACCATTCTTGATATACACGGGAAACTGTTGAGCGTGAAAAACCCAGCAGCGTTGCAGTCCTTGACACAAACCGGTGTGCCTGGCACCTACTACCATACCCTGTTCAAAGGCACTTAAAACCTTTGTCTTGCCCATTCACCATCTGGATGGCACATATACTGTACACAATCCATGTCTCAATTGTTTTAAGGCTTAAAAATCCTTCTTCAAACATTCTCCTCTTCTTCTACACTGATTGGAGTGGATTTAAGTAGCATCAATAAGTTATCATAGCTTTCACCTGGATTCACCTTTGTCAGTCTATGTCATGGAAAGATGTTTTGTACACTCGGTGTAAATCACATGCTGAAACATGGTTGAGTGTATTTTGGGTCGGTCTCCACAGAGAGACACATGAGAATCTGCCTGCCACCCGCCTGTAACTCACCGTGACACACGTGCTAACCAACCAGAGTCATAACCCTGTCTAAGGGTGACAGAGAGCAGTTGGTGTCACATCCACATTAAAGGGCTGGCATGGGTCAAAGGTGGCTTTCCTCCTCCTCTCGCTCTCTTTATCTCATTTAGTCTCTTTTGCTCCCCTTCATCTCTCTCCAGCTCCCCCTCACCTCTGTCTCTCTTACTCCCCCTCATCTCGTTCTCTCTCTCTTTCTGTCCTCCTCGTTATCTAATACACTGTACTGTATATATTATTCTCTTTATCAGACAATGCACGCCATTATTTCTATTCATCTCTCTTTCTACCTCCCCCTGTCTATCTCATGTACATATCATTTTGGTCTCTCTCCTCCCTCTCTCCCCTTCTCTCTCCCTCCTCCAACCCATCTGTTGTGTTTGATTAGCTGGGCTCAGATCCTCCCTCTCTCCTTTCTCCTGTCTTTTGTACTGGGAGATCAGACAGAGGAGGGAGGAGAGGAGCAAGGGAGGGTGGAAGGAAGGAGCGGAGAGAGGGATGCTGTCACCCAAGCTACTAGCTGGTTGATAGGATGATATTAGTGGTGGGTCGAAGCCTGAAAACCTAACCAATCCATGTCGAGGGAAGAGCAGATTTTTTTTTGTATTTGACAGTAAAACATTCTTATAAGGACTATAGCATTTGTTGCCACTTTCAATTCTTGCACCATTTCTCATAGTTGATATATTTCAACACTGCTCAGGCTAATCTGCCGAACTGCTAAACTTGAAACCAATCAGAACTCCTGTACATACTACACCTCGTGATGAAGGTAGCCAATGGCCTGCTTCTATCTCAAATCAAATCCAATTTTATGGTTCACATACACGTGTTTAGCAGATGTTATTGCGGGGCGAAATGCTTGTGCTTCGAGATCCGATAGTGCAGTAATATCTAACAATTTCACAACATATAACCAATACACAAATGTAAGTAAAGGACTGGAATTAAGAATATATAAATATATGGACGAGCAATGTCAGAGTGGCATAGACTAAGATGCAGTAGAATAGTATAGAATACAGTGTATATATATATATATGAGATGCAAGATATGCTAACATTATTAAAGTGACTAGTGTTCCATTTATTAAACTTGCCAATGATTTCAAGTCTGTGCAAATAGGCAGCAGCCTGTCTGTGCTAGTGATGGCTGTTTAGCAGTCTGATGGCCTTGAGATAGAAGCTGTTTTCAGTCTCTCGTTCCCAGCTTTGATGCACCTGTACTGGCCTCACCTTCTGGATGATAGCGGTGTGAACAGTCAGTGGCTCGGGTGGTTGTTGTCCTTTATAATCTTTTTTTAGCCTTCCTGTGACATCGGGTGCTGTAGGTGTCCTGGAGGGCAGGTAGTTTGCCCCCGGTGATGCGTTGTGCAGACCTCACCACCCGCTGGAGAGCCCTGCGTTTGTGGGCAGTGCAGTTGCCGTGCCAGGCAGTGATACAGCCCAACAGGATGCTCTCAATTGTGCATCTGTAAGTTTATGAGGGTTTTAGGTGACAAGCCAAATGTCTTCAGCCCACTGAGGTGGAAGAGGCGCTGTTGCCTTCATCACGACAATGTCTCTCTGGTTCGACCATCTCAGTTTGTCAGTGATGTGTACGCAGAGAAACTTAACTTTCCATCTTCTCCACTGCTGTCCCGTCGATGTGGATATGGGGGTGTTCCCTCTGCTGTTTCCTGAAGTCCACGATCATTCCTTTGTTTTGTTTGACGTTGAGGGAGAGGTTATTCTTCTGGCACAACACTCCCAGAGCCCTCACCTCCTCCCTGTAGGCTGTCTCGTCGTTGTTGGTAATCAAGCCTACTACTGTTGTGTCGTCTGCAAACTTGATGATTGAGTTGGAGACGTGCTTTGCCACAAAGTAATGGGTGAACAGGAAGTACAGGAGGGGGCTGAGCACGCACCCTTGTGGGGCTCCAGTGTTGAGGATCAGCAAAGTGGAGGTGTTCTTTCCTACCTTCACCACCTGGGGGTGGCCCGTCAGGAAGTCCAGGACCCAATTTCACAGGGTGGTGTTCAGGCCCATCAGACTGTTAAACAGCCACCACTAACATTGAGTGGCTGCTGCCAACACACTGGCATTGACACTGACCCAACTCCAGCCACTTTAATAATGGGAATTGATGGGAAATTATGTAAATATATCACTAGCTACTTTAAACAATGCTACCTTATATAATGTTACTTACCCTACATTATTCATCTCATATGCATACGTATATACTGTACTCTATATCATCGACTGCATCCTTATGTAATACATGTATCACTAGCCACTTTAACTATGCCACTTTGTTTACTTTGTCTACATACTCATCTCATATGTATATACTGTACTCGATACCATCTACTGTATGCTGCCTTGTACCATCACTCATTCATATATCCTTATGTACATATTCTTTATCCCCTTACACACAGTAGTTTTGTGTTATTAAGTTATTACAGTAGTTTTACTCGCATTAACATTGCTAACCATGTTATGTGACAATTACAATTAGATTTTATTTGATTTTATTTATTTCACTGCTTAATGATGATTGAGGGTACTATGGTGTTGAAACTATAGTATGAAAGCACAAGCATTCCTATTGTCCAGATGGGATAGGGCAGTGTGCAGTGTGATGGCGATTGCATTAACATCTGAAGTGGGTCTAGGGTGACAAGTAAGGTGGAGGTGATAATATCCTTGACTAGTCTCTCAAAGCACTGATTACAGAAGTGAGTGCTATGGACGACAGTCATTTAGTTTAGTTCCCTTTGCATTCTTGGGTACAGGAACAATGGTGGCCATCTTGAAGCTTGTGTGGACAGTAGACTGGGATATGGAGAGAGAGTTTCTACAATGTAAACACAGCCTCTTCTGATAAAGAGGAACAGATATAGCTAGCTAGCTTGCTCAATGGAGATGCTAGTTCTAGGTCCCAAGAAACAAGGAGATCTGCTATTTAACCTGACAATACATTTTGATGGTTGTACAGTCATTTTAAATAAAACTGTGAAGGACTTCAGCGTTACTCTGGACCCTGATCTTTCTTTTGACGAACGTATCAAGGGTAGCTTTTTTGCATCGTCGTAACATTACAAAACTCAGAAACGTTTTTTCCAAGCTAATCCATGCTTTTCTCACTTCTAGATTATAATACTACAATGCTCTGCTTCTCTTTCTACCTGGATAAAGCACCAAATAAACTTCCTGTAGTGCTAAATACGGCTGCTAAAATCTTGACTAGATCCAAAAATGCAATCTTATTACTCCAGTGCTAGCCTCTCTACACTGGATTCCTGTTAAGACTAGGGCTGATTTCAAGGTTGTACTGCTAACCTACAAAGCATTACATGGACTTGCTCCTACCTATCTCTCCGATTTGGTCCTGCCGTACATACCTCCCCTCTCTCCTCTGGGATTCACTGGGAGTGACTGGCTTACTAGTGCTCCTCCATGCAGTTCCTAGGAGGGATGTGTCACGTCGTGCCAAGCTTTTTTTGCTATACTCGACTTGAGTAGGTTTAGTCACTGACGTGATCTTCCTGTCCGGTTTTGTGCCCCCTTCGGGCTTGTGCGATGGAGGAGATCTTTGTGGGCTATACTCAGCCTTGTCTCAGAGTAGTAAGTTGGTGATCTGTTGATATCCTTCTAGTGGTGTGGGTGATGAGATTATGGGGTTATATCGTCAACCTGGTTGTGCTACTGATCCAGTTGCCACTGGAACCCTGTCCTGTTCCCCAGACATATTACCTTGTCATGCTGCTGCTGCTTTTGAGGTGCTGACCTGTTGCATTGTAATTATTATTTGACCCTGCTGGTCATCCATGAATGTTTGAAGATCTTGAAGAACGATCTGGCCTTAATGGCCATGTACTCTTATATAATCTCCATGCTGCGCAGCCAGAAGAGGACTGGCCACCCCTCAGAGACTGGTTCTTCTCTATGTTTCTTCCTATGTCCTGCCTTTCTAGGGAGTTTTTCCTAGACACTGTGCTTCTACATCTGCTTTGCTTGCTGTTTGGGGTTTTATGCTGGGTTTCTGTTAAAGCACTTTGTGACATTTGCTGATGTAAAAAGGGCTATATAAATACATTTGATTGATTGATTGATGCCAGGAGAGGTGTGACGACGGATGAAAACTTGAATTGACGTTACTGCGTGAATTAAATTGTCGTGTTTGTCTTGTTTCAAGAGCTTACAAAGAGCTGCACAACATTGTATGTTTTCTGGTTGATGTATTTTTTAATTGACTGGATTGAAATTGTATGTTGGGTTGACTGGTTATTTTTTATTTATTTTGCTTTAATTTAACTAGGCAAGTCAGTTAAGAACAAACTCTTATTTTCAATGACAGCCTAGGAACAGTGGGTTAAGTGCCTGTCCAGGGGCAGAACAACAGATCTGTACCTTGTCAGCTCCGGGATTAGAACTTGCAACCTTTCTGTTACTAGTCCAACACTCTAACCACTAGGCTACCCTGCCACCCAGTTATCAGGCACAACCCTGTTGGCTGGTCAGAAAATTCAAATTTGATTATTCAATTATTTATTTAAAAAAATACCTAAAGTTGTATTACAAAAGTAGTTTGAAAAGTTTTGACAAAGTTTACAGGTAACCTTTGAGATATTTTGGAACCAGTGTTTTTCTGGATCAAACGCGCCAAATAAATAGACATTTTGTATATATAGACGGAATTAATTGAACAAAAGGACCATTTGTGATGTTTATGGGACATATTGGAGTGCCAACAGAAGAAACTTGTCAAAGGTAAGGCACGATTTATATTTTTATTTCTGCGTTTTGTGTCGCGCCTGCAGGGTTTCTCTCTTTGTTTACTATGGTGCTATCCTCAGATAATAGCATTGTTTGCTTTCGCTGAAAAGCCTTTTTGAAATCGGACATGTTGGCTGGATTCACAAAATGTGTAGCTTTAATTTGGTATCATACATGTGTGATTTCATGAAAGTTTGATTTTTTTGTAATTTATTTGAAATTTGCACTCTGCATTTTCCCTGGCTTTTGGCCAAGTGGGACGCTAGCGTCCCACATATCCCAGAGAGGTTAAATTAGAATATGGGTGTGTTGTTCCTGCTTTTTTTGCCCGCAAAGTGCTAAGAAATGTTAATTCAGGTTGGGAGTGAGTTCGCTTATACTTTGAGAACTTGCTACCAAGCTCCTGTGTGTATAATCCACACATTGTTTTTTCTCGTAGAGTGTATTCTGAACTGAAGACATAATTTTATTTTGTAATGTATCATGTATTTCATGTCAACTCTAAATGTTTGAGTGTCAATTATTTTGGTGACTAATAAATTCTATGAGTTGAATTGAGTAAATGTATTCCTCGTTTTACAGAGTAATTATTTGATTGCCTATATGCCTAAATTTAGTAGGTCTATTACACTGTACATATAGCACATGCTTGGGTACCAACTTCACATCTCTGAGTTACTTACCTCAATAAATGAATGCTGGAACATTTTTCTCCAGAATTAGCTATTTGTATCTAGCCTCTTAATAATAATTGCATAACGGTGCAATGTTTTTTTTTACACCTCTACCAGTCTGGTTCATCTGTGGGAGCAATATCCAAAGGCCTGAAGGTACCACGTTCATCTGTACAAACAATAGTACACAAGTATAAACACCATGGGTCCACGCAGCCGTCATACTGCTCAGGAAGGAGATGGGTTCTGTCTCCTAGAGATGAACATACGAAAAGTGTAAATCAATCCCAGAACAACAGCAAAGGACCTTGTGAAGATGCCGGGGGAAACAGGTACAAAAGTATCTATATCCACAGTAAAACGAGTCCTATATCGACATAACCTGAAAGTCTGCTCAGCAAAGAAGAAACCACTGCTCCAAAACCGCCTTAAAAAGCTGGACTACGGTTTGCAACTGCACATGGGGACGAAGATCATACTTTTTGGAGAAATGTCCTCTGGTCTGATGAAACAAAAATAGGACTGTTTGGCCGTAATGACCATCGTTATGTTTGGAGGAAAGAGGGGGAGGCTTGCAAGCTGAAGAACACCATCTCAACCGTGAAGCACAGGGGTGGCAGCATCATGTTGTGGAGGTGCTTTGCTGCAGAGGGACTGGTGCACTTCACAAAATAGATGGCCTCATGAGGAAAGAAAATGATGTGGATATATTGAAGCAATATCTCAAGGCATCAGTCAGGAAGTTAAAGCTTGGTCGCAAATGGGTCTTACAAATGGACAATGACCCCAAGCATACCTCCAAAGTTGTGGCAAAGTGGCTTAAGGACAACAAAGTCAAGGTTTTGGAGTGGCCATCACAAAGCCGTAACCTCAATCCCATAGAAAATTTGTGAGCTGAACTGAAAAATTGTGTGTGAGCAATAAAGCCTACAAACCTGACTCAGTTACACCAGCTCTGTCAGGAGGAATTGGCCAAAATGCACCCAACTTATTGTGGGAAGCTTGTGTAAGGCTACCCCAAACGTTTGATCCAAGTTAAACAATTTAAAGGCAATGCTACCAAATACTAATTGAGTGTATGTAAACTTCTGACCCACTGGGAATGTAATGAAAGAAATAAAAGCTGAAATAAATCCTTCTCTCTACCATTATTCTGAACTTTCAAAACAAAAAAAACAAAAAACTCAATTTTGGACTCTACAGACCAAAGGACAGATTTCTACCGTTCTAATGTCCATTGCTCATGTTTCTTGGCCTAAGCAAGTCTCTTCTTACTAATGGTGTCCTTTAGTAGTGGTTTCTTGGCAGCAATTCGACCATGAAGTCCTGATTCACACAGTCTCCTCTGGACAGTCGATGTTGAGATGTGTCTGTTACTTGACATTTTTATTTGGGCTCTAATCTGAGGTGCAGTTAACTCTAATGAACTTATCTTCTACAGCAGAGGTAACTCTGGGTCTTCCTTTCCTATGGCGAACCTAATGAGAGCCAGATTCACCATAGCGCTTGATGGTTATTGCGAGTACACCTGAAGAAACGTTCAAAGTTCTTGACATGTTCCGTATTGACTGACCATGTCTTAAAGTAAGGATGGACTGGCATTTCTATTTACTTTTTTAAGTTGTTCTTGTCGTAATACGGGCTTTATCTTTTACCAAATCGTGTGTATACCAACCCTAACTTGTCACAACACAACTGATTGGCTCAAACGCATTAAGAAGGAAATAAATTCCACAAATAAACGTTTCAAAAGGCACACCTGTTAATTGAAATGTATTCCAGGTGACTTCCTCGTGAAGCTGGTTGAGAGAGTACCAAAAGTGTGTAAAGCTGTCATCAAGGCAAAAGGGTGACTACTCTGAAGAATCTCAAATATAAAATATTTGTTCAACACTTTGTTGGTTACTACATGATTCCATATGTGTTATTACGTAGTTTTGATGTCTTTACTATTATTCTACAATGTAGAAAATAGTCAAAAGAAAGATCAACCGTGGAGTAAGTAGGTGTGTCCAAACTTTTGACTGGTACTGTAAGTTTTCAAACCCTTTGCTATGAGACTCAAAATTGAGCTCAGGTGCATCCTGTTTCCATTGCTTGTCCTTGAGATGTTTCTACAACTTGATTGGAGTCCACCTGTGGGAAATTCAATTGAGCTGGAAAGGCAGACACCGGTCTATATAAGGTCCCACAGTTGACAATGCATGTCAGAGCAAAAAGCAAGCCATAAGGCAGAAGGAATTTTCCATAGAGCTCCGAGACAGAATTGTGTCTAGGCACAGATCTGGGGAAAGGGTACCAAAGTATGTGTGCAGCATTGAAGGTCGCAAAGAACACGGTGGCCTCTATCATTCTTAAATGGAAGAAGTTTGGAACCACCAAGATTCTTCCTAGAGCTGGTCGCCCGGCCATACTGAGCAATTGGTGGAGAGGGCCTTGGTTAGGGTGATGACCAAGAACCCAATGAACACTCTGACAGAGCTCCAGAGTTCCTCTGTGGAGATGGGAGAACCTTCCAGAAGACCATCGCTGCCGCCTCACCAATTAGGCCTTTATGGTACTTAAGTAAAAATACTTTAAAGTACTACTTAAGTCGTTTTTTGGGGTATCTGTACTTTACATTACTATTGATATTTTTAACAACTTTTACTTTAACTTCACTACATTCCTAAAGAAAATAACGTACCTTTTACTGCATACGTTTTCCCTGACACCCAAATGTGTTCGTTACATTTAATGCTTAGCAGGAAATGAAAATGGTCAAATTCTCGCACTTATCAAGAGAACGTCCCTGGCCATCCCTACTGCCTCTGATCTGGTGGACTCACTAAACACAGATGCTTCATTTGTTAATTATGTCTGAGTGTTGGAGTGTGCCCCCAGGCGATCTATAAATAAATAATAAATTGTGCTGTCTGGTTTGCTTAATATAAGTAATTGCAACCCCTGCCACACCCATAGACCAGACACAAAAACTAGATGGCTGGGGCCATTGGCTGGGGCCATGGCCCCTCTCTTGTTGTGATGATGTGATGGCCGAGTTTTGGCTCCTACATGTGTTTACTGTGAGCTCAGCAAAAGAGGGGTCATTAGGGCCTCATCACTTCATCAGGCCAAAGCAAAGAGCTGGCTGTGTAAGGGATGTCGGACTACTAATGCCTACCTGCTGCCCTGAGGGGCTGAGACGAGGAACATGCATATGTGTATACACACACACACACTATCAGTACAACCGTCTCTATTTATAAACGGCCATTACATCGCTGGTGCCCGGCACCAAAACATTTGGCAGACTGATGCTGCATCCTCCTCCTTCACTTCACTTCTCCCCCTTCTCCATCTCCTCCTCCTTCCTCTATCCCTCCCTACCTCGCTCCCGTACTGTTTCATTATTCCCCAGCTTGTTTCAGTTGGTCCCAAATTAATGCTGCACTGTCAAAGCCCTCATCGGCCTTGCAGCAACACGCTGGGCCTGCCATCCTCTTTGAGAGCTCAAATTACTGATGCCTGATACTGTAGCTCTCTATTCCTTTGACTCTCCAACTCTCTTTCTCTCTCTTTCTACATTTTCTCCCCCCCCTCTCTCTCTACTTCCCTCTTTCTCTCCTCTCTTTCTTTCTATATTTTTGTTCTTCACAATTGAGTCTCATTCTCTCATTCTCTCCTTTTCTGCCTCCCTCTCTCCCTCTTTCTGTGTTAGCCTCAAAAATATTTCCCTATCCTTCTCCCTCATTCTCCATCACATACCAGGAGTGGACTGGGACCAGGAATTGGACCAAGCATTTTGAAAACGCCAGCCCAGTTTCTTCTTTGAGGCTCCATTATTAGCCAGATAATGATCATTTTGAGAAAAATAACGAAGTTAGACATGCCCACTAGGCTAATATGGACCAGCTCGTCTGCCCCCCTCACATACACACTCACTCTCAGTTATATCTCTCTCACTCATTATTAATGTATCATTCTTATTGCCTAGCTTCTGTTTTTATTGATACATTTCCTGTATCTCTCCCTCACCATCCCAACCTGTCTCTGTTAGATTTCTTTATTTTTCAATATGACTTAGCCTCTGAGAACACGAAACAGTATCCTCCTCTTTCTGCTCAGGACGTCAAACAACTGCTGTACCATACTGTATGTTGGTTCAGTCTCTGTAGTGCAGGAGGTGGGCGTTCTCTCTGCCAATCCCTCATTACCATCTCCTGCGGCCATCTTTACTCCTGGCACCCGCCCCAAATCCATCTCCATCCATCATGGGGCATTAGTGCCATCACAGGGTAATCACTTTAACCCCAACACCCCCAGACATAGTCATTAACCGGGTTGGGGTTAATTCCAATTTAATTAGAAATTCCAATTAAATTCTTGAATTGACTAATGAAGTGGAGAATTTACATTGACTTCGTTTCAAATTTCTTCAAGTTGTGGAATTGGAAATGAATTCGAATTAGACTATATTTGTACATATCCCAGTTGATGGAATTAATTTCCATAGTATCAAAGGTGGACTGCAGGGATTTTTTAAATCATTTCAACATGTATTTCTATATTTCCAGTATAGCTAGGCTGTCTGAACAGTGACATGATCAGCCTTAAAGCCTGAGAGAAATGCATTCTGATTTGATTTTGTGGAATTGTTGGGGATAATATTTCATTGAATTGATTTCTTGGAATTTACATAACATTGGAATCGAGAGGAATTGAATTATCTCTGAATTCAAAGACTGACCAGGGATTTGAATTTAATTAAATGGAATTTACAGGGAGAGGAATTGAACTAGAATTTAATTTGTGGAATTTACCCCGACCCTAGTCATCACCCTCTGTTACAGTGAACAGAGGAAAAATACACAAAATATTTCACAGTGGTAGCAGAGGTCATTGGTTCGCTGGCCTCTGTAGCTGCTCTCTACTCGTTCTGTCCAATGGCACACAGGTGGTTTTGAGGGTTGCCAATCGTTTCACCCATGAGCAAGCAGCATTTGCATGAGGTCACCGGCTGGTGTTAGCCGCCACAGGCTGTGAGCATGGGTTTAGCCAGAGGCGGCAGGCAGTTGACAGAAATATACAATTGACTAAACTTATCTGGCTTTCAATGAATAGGGTTGGAGGCATGGGAAGGACTAAATAAGCCAGTATATTGCTTCCTATTATGAATAGCAATGTGAGCCAAAAGTGTGTGCTCACTGCCACAAGGCTCTTTAACCTTGGAGTCACTGACTTTTCACAGACTGAAAACCAAAATGTGAAACAGTTGAGCTGGTTGTCCCAGGTGCGTTTGTTATATACTGAACAAAAATATAAACACAACATGGGACAATTTCAATGAATTTACAGTTCATATGAGGAAATCAGTCCATTGAAATACATTTATTAGGCTCTAATCTATGGATTTCACATCACTCCGCAGTGTGTGGGCCTGGGAGGGCATAGGCCCACCCACTGCGGTTTTTCCTGACAAAAGGGCTTTATTACAGACAGAAATACTCCCCAGATTCATCAACTGTCCTGGTGGCTGGTCTCAGACGATCCCGCAGGTGAAGAAGCCGGATATGGAGGTCCTGGGCTGGCGGGGATACACGTGGTCTATGATTGTGAGGCCTAAAACGATGTTGGAGGCGGCTTCCAGTAAAGCAATTAGCATTAAATTCTCTGGTGGACATTCCTCCTGTCAGCATGCCAATTGCACGCTCCCTCAACTTGAGACATCTGTGGCATTGTGTTGTGTGACAAAACTGCACCTTTTAGAGTTGCTTTTTATTATCCCCAGCACAAGGTTCACTTGTGTAATGATCATGCTGTTTAAACAGCTTTTCGATATGCCACACCTGTTAAGTGGATGGATTATCTTGGCAAAGGAGAAATGCTCACTAACAGGGATATAAACACATTTGTGCACAGAATTTGAGAGAAATAAGCTTTTTGTGCGTCTGGAAAAATTCTTATATATTTTATTTCAGCTCATGAAACATGGAACCCAAACTTTACATGTTGCGTTTATATTTTTGTTCAGTATAGTTTTTGTTTTGTTTTTGAAACAGGGCAAAGGAGCATCCAGCATTGTGGTAAAAATAATGTGCAAAAATAATGTGCATCAGCCCTAGGGAGAAAAAAATGGTGCTTGTTGTTTGAAGTTGTAGTATTGCAAACGGATGTGGCTGTTTCACTGCTACGGATTCCAGCTCTAGACAGATAGAGTGACAGAGACTAACACTAACACCACCTAAAAGGAATTTCAGCCACAGTAGACAACATTGCCAAATTCCATCACAGTGTCTTTTATTTTTAACAGAGTGAGGAATTTTTACCCAGAGCTGCTGGGGATGACGATAAGGCCTTTCAAAATGGCCACCTCTGGCACTGGCACCGTAAAGCAACAGATTATCTGTCAACAGGTCACCTTCATCAGAAAATGGGAACAAAACAAACACAAATATCATCTGAGGCATGCCCCTGGGCGGCGGAGGCAATTTCAGCGCGACAGAGAGGGAGAGGGGGAAAGCTGAAATGACCCTCTGCTTTTCTCTCTGTCTCTCTGTGTGCCTCCAGGAACTCCCATCCAATCCATACTCAAACTGATCCCATTCCTCCCTCACAAAATGGGTAAAATATATCAAATAAATCATAAATAAATTGAATGAATCGGACGGTTTCTGGAACCCTTTGTGTTGGTTATTTGGTCTGTGAAATCAAGATAAGAAACCCATCAGGCCCTTTCTATCCTCTGTGCCTCTCAGTTTGCTGGGACTAAAAAGAGGGAAATAGAGACATTGTGGTTATTTCCTGCAGGTTAACGTTTCTCCTCATGAATCTTGCCCTGGAGGCAGCTCTGCAGAGTTGTCATTATCTGGCACAGCCACAAAGTCATAAAATCTAACCCTAATCTTAACTCTAACCCTAACCACACTGCTAACCCTAATGCCTAACGCTAACCTTAATATAAGACAACAAAAAAACAGATTTTTGTTTTCATGAATTTTCACAACATAGTCAATTTTGACTTTGCAGCTGGCCTATCTATGGGGAAATAGCTCAGCTCTGACTCCAGGACAAGACTCATTATGAAAAACGTCAACCTGCTTATTGATTCATTTTCGGGGTGGAAGTCTTTGGTACATACTCAGGGCTTTAAAGCACACGCTTTATCTCCTCTCTCCCCTTTGTTTGCGTGCTCACTCTGTCAAACACAGAACAGTCACATCGATATTCCCCTACGCTAGAGGCACCGCTAGAGGAAGAAACACTGACTGGTTGACTCAATTTGTGTGTTGATGTAAGTGTGTCTGTTGTGTGTGTGTGTATTTGTTAGAAAAAGAGAGAGAGAGAGAGAGAGAGAGAGAGAGAGAGAGAGAGAGAGAGAGAGAGAGAGAGAGAGAGAGAGAGAGAGTTGAGAGTTCAACAGGTGAAGGCTCAATTATGTCCTATTATCTGGCACAGGGGAGAGAGTGTCACGACATACTACGTAATTATAAAGAGCCACCGTCAGGCGGCCTTCCCATAACTCTGTCATAACCAGTCAAAACGAGTTGGAACTGGATCAAACAGTCCCACTGCTCCACTCAGGACCAAAGGTAAATGGAGCGACGGAAAGTAAACAGCCATTATTGCACACAAGGGGGTCAAATAACAGGATGTGAAGACACATTAGAGACAGAACAGAAACCAGCTATCCTCATCAAGGTGTTGACAGACTGAGCAGAATAAGTCTTTTCTACAGAAGTACTGTAGCATTGGACTGTAATGAAACCTCCTATCTGTCCAGTTGTAAGTCTGTATAACTTCTATATGTCCAGTTGTAAGGCTGTATAACTTCTATATGTCCAGTTGTAAGTCTGTATAACTTCTATATGTCCAGTTGTAAGGCTGTATAACTTCTATATGTCCAGTTGTAAGGCTGTATAACTTCTATCTGTCCAGTTGTAAGTATGTATAACTTCTATATTGTCACGCCTTGGTCATTGTATCTTGTGTTTTGTTATATGTTTGGGTAGGCCAGGGTGTGACATGGGTTTATATGTTGTTATTTCGTATTGGGTTTGTATTAATTGGGAGTGTGTATTATTAGGGGTGTGTCTAGTTAGGCTTGGCTGCCTGAGGCGATTCCTAATTGGAGGCAGCTGATTCTAGTTGTCTCGGATTGGGAACCGTATTTAGGTAGCTTGAGTGCGCGTTGTATTTCGTGGGTGATTGTACCTGTCTTAGTGTTAGTCACCAGATAGGCTGTATTTTGTTTCACTTGTTTGTTGTTTTCATATTTTCAGTTATTTCATGTACTGCATTAGCTTCATTAAAAGTCATGAGTAACCTACACGCTGCATTTCGGTCTGCCTCTCTACAAACAACAGACAAAGATCATTACAGAATCACCCACCACGATTCACAGACCGAGCAGCGTGTGAACTGGCAGGAACTAAAGGAGGACGCTATGGACGGCAGAAGAAAGGATTTTACGACGTGGGAAGAAATCGACAGGTGGGCAGCCGACCCAGAGCGAGTGCAAGAGCCCGCCTGGGATTCCCTACAGCAATGCGAAGAGGGCTATACACGGATGGAATCGAGAAGGAAAGCATTGCTATACAGAGCGAAAACTGAAGGTAACAGGGGAAAGCGCAGAGAGAGAGAGTGGCTGAGTCAGGAAACAGACCTGAGCCTACTCTCCCTGTTAATCGTGAAGAGCAGTTGCAATGGGAGAGAATGCATCATTTGGAGATTTGGACATGGGAGGAGGAATTAGACGGTCAAGGACCCTGGGAGCAGCCGGGACAATATCGCCGTCCCAAGGAGGAAATAGAGGCAGCTAAAGCGGAGAGGCGTATGTATGAGGAGGCAGCACGGCGACGCGGTTGGAAACCGGAAAGTCACCCCCAAAAAAATATTGGGGGGGAGCTAAAAGGGAGAATAGTTATGCCAGGTAGGAAACCTGCGCATACTCCCTGTGCTCACCGTTGGGCTAGAGAGACCGGGCAGGCACCGTGTTATGCTATGGAGCGCACAGTGTTTCCAGTGCGGGTGCAGAGCCAGCTGCGACACATACCAGCCCTTCCTATTGGCCGGGCTAGAGTGGGCATCGAGCCAGGTAAGCTTGGGCAGGCTCGGTGCTCTAGAGCTCCAGTGCGCCTGCACGGTCTGGTCTATCCAGAGCCACCTCTACACACCAGTCCTCCGGTAGCAGCTCCCCGCACCAGGCTTCCTGTGCGTGTCCTCGCGCCAGTACCACCAGTTCCAGCACCACGCACCAGGCCTCCAGTGCGCCTCGCCTGTTCAGCGCAGCCAGTGCTTTTCTCCCCTCCTGCGCTGCCGGAGTCTCCTGTCTGTCCAGCGCCACCAGTGCTCCTAGTCGGCCCAGCGCGTCCAGTGTGCATCACCTGTTCAGCACAGCCAGTGCTTTTCTCCCCTCCTGTGATGTTGGAGTCTCCCGCGTGTTCAGCTCAGCCAGAGCCTTTCTCCTCTCCTGCGCTGCCGGAGTCTCCTGTCTGCCCAGCGCCGCCAGTCGGCCCAGCGTCACCAGTCTGCCAGGATCCGCCAGAGGTGCCAGTCTGCCAGGATCCGCCAGAAGTGCCAGTCTGCCAAGATCTTCTAGATCGGCCAGACAACCTGAATCATCCAGGTCCACCAGCCAGCCTGGATTTACCGGAGCCTACTACCTGCCTGAGCTTCCTCTCAGTACTGAGCTTCCTCTCAGTACTAGGCTCCCTCTCTGTACTGGGCTCCCTCTCTGTACTGGGCTCCCTCTCAGTACCGAGCTTCCTCTCAGTACCGAGCTTCCTCTCAGTACCGAGCTTCCCCTCAGTACCGGGCTTCCCCTCAGTACCGGGCTTCCCCTCAGTACCGGGCTTCCCCTCAGTACCGGGCTTCCCCTCAGTACCGGGCTGCTTCGGTCCCGGGCTGCCCCTCTGTCCCGGGCTGCCCCTCTGTCCTGAGTTGCCCCTCTGTCCCGAGTTGCCCCTCTGTCCCGAGTTGCCCCTCTGTCCCGAGCTGCCCCTCTGTCCCGAGCTGCCCCTCTGTCCCGAGCTGCCCATCTGTCCCGAGCTGCCCCTCTGTCCCGAGCTGCCCCTCTGTCCCGAGCTGCCCCTCGGTCCCGAGCTGCCCCTCGGTCCCAAGCTGCCCCTCAGTTATGTGGGGATCAGGGTGAGGACTATTAGGCCATGGTCGGCGGAGAAGGTGGATTATCCTAGGACGCGAAGGGGAGGAACTAGAACATTTATGGAGTGGGGTCCACGTCCCGAGCCAGAACCGCCACCATGGACAGACGCCCACCCGGACCCTCCCTATGCTCTTGAGGTGCGTCCCGGAGTCCGCACCTTAGGGGGGGGTTCTGTCACGCCTTGGTCATTGTATCTTGTGTTTTGTTATATGTTTGGGTAGGCCAGGGTGTGACATGGGTTTATATGTTGTTATTTCGTATTGGGTTTGTATTAATTGGGAGTGTGTATTATTAGGGGTGTGTCTAGTTAGGCTTGGCTGCCTGAGGCGATTCCTAATTGGAGTCAGCTGATTCTAGTTGTCTCGGATTGGGAACCGTATTTAGGTAGCTTGAGTGCGCGTTGTATTTCGTGGGTGATTGTACCTGTCTTAGTGTTAGTCACCAGATAGGCTGTATTTTGTTTCACTTGTTTGTTGTTTTCGTATTTTCAGTTATTTCATGTACTGCATTAGCTTCATTAAAAGTCATGAGTAACCTACACGCTGCATTTCGGTCTGCCTCTCTAGAAACAACAGACGAATATCGTTACATATATGTCCAGTTGTAAGGCTGTATAACTTATATCTGTCCAGTTGTAAGGCTGTATAACTTGTATCTGTCCAGTTGTAAGGCTGTATAACTTCTATATGTCCAGTTGTAAGTCTGTATAAGTTATATCTGTCCAGTTGTAAGGCTATATAACTTCTATCTGTCCAGTTGTAAGGCTGTATAACTTCTATCTTTCCAGTGATAAGACTGTATAACTTCTATCTGTCCAGTTGTAAGTCTGTATAACTTCTATCTGTCCAGTTGTAAGGCTGTATAACTTCTATATGTCCAGTTGTAAGTCTGTATAACTTCTATCTGTCCAGTTGTAAGGCTGTATAACTTCTATCTGTCCAGTTGTAAGTCTGTATAACTTCTATCTGTCCAGTTGTAAGGCTGCATAACTTCTATCTGTCCAGTTGTAAGGCTGTATAACTTCTATATGTCTAGTTGTAAGTCTGTATAACTTCTATCTGTCCAGTTGTAAGGCTGTATAACTTGTATCTGTCCAGTTGTAAGTCTGTATAACTTCTATCTGTCCAGTTGTAAGTCTGTATAACTTCTATCTGTCCAGTTGTAAGTCTGTATAACTTCTATCTGTCCAGTTGTAAGGCTGTATAACTTGTATCTGTCCAGTTGTACGTCTGTATAACTTCTATCTGTCCAGTTGTAAGTCTGTATAACTTCTATCTGTCCAGTTGTAAGGCTGTATAACATGTATCTGTCCAGTTGTAGGGCTGTATAACTTCTATCTGTCCAGTTGTAAGGCTGTATAACTTCTATCTGTCCAGTTGTAAGTCTGTATAACTTCTATATGTCCAGTTGTAGGGCTGTATAACTTCTATCTGTCCAGTTGTAAGGCTGTATAACTTCTATATGTCCAGTTGTAAGTCTGTATAACTTCTATCTGTCCAGTTGTAAGGCTGTATAACTTCTATATGTCCAGTTGAAAGTATGTATAACTTGTATCTGACCAGTTGTAAGGCTGTATAACTTCTATCTGTCCAGTTGTAAGGCTGTATAACTTCTATATGTCCAGTTGTAAGTCTGTATAACTTGTATCTGACCAGTTGTAAGGCTGTATAACTTCTATTTGTCCAGTTGTAAGGCTGTCAGCCCAGTTGTGCTTGTGCCCTATTGGTGAAGGCACAGAGCCTGGAGATATTTACCGCAGACATTAGGACCAATGTTAGTGGTGGCTCCCAGCCTGTAGTGCAGCCATGCAGCCTGTAATGGATGTCTTATTAGTTTGTCTATAGGACCAACCCCCTCCTATCCTCCACACACACACACACACACACACACACACACACACACACACACACACACACACACACACACACACACACACACACACACACACACACACACACACACACACACACACACACACACACACACACACACACACACACACACACACACACACACAAACTTTATCTCTTTACACAAAGCATAGTTCTGAGATATTTATCATCAGTATTCCCATCGCAGATGTCAGAATTGTTTTGTAGTTAATTCATCATTCATAACCAATTAAGGTCATCACCTCAAAGGTACCATGCAGAGTATCATAAGAGACATTTGTAAATCAGTTTTTTTAGGGAGGGGGGTGTAATGGCAGATATAACCTCATGGCTCTGACATGTCAATCTGGTTTCAGCTGTAAGCTTCTGTCTGACACTTCTGAAATATAATTTAAGAAAACTGTTGCTGTTTGAATACGTAAAAAATAGAATAACACTATTTTACCAAAACAGAGTCAGAACACATGATCAAATACTTTAGGAAATGTATTCTGATCATCAGATGAACTGCTGTCAACAGTGAGCAATGATGTGACAACATCATTTACTTTACGATATCTGAAAGTGTTTTTTTGGCTTGCGTGCCATTATTGCTGGCTACACTAGCCTAGACCATACTTTTTCTGATTGGTCTGTTTGTATTTCTTACGGCTTGTGATTGGATTGCAAATAGAACCTTATAGGGCCAAGTTCAAACGGGTTTATGAAGACATAACTTTCTGGTTTTAAAAATGTTTAACTTAAAATGTGCTCTTTCAAAAATGTAACTTCACAGAAATGTGAAGAAACATCTAAAGATCAATTACATTTTTTCAGTTACATTTTTGACAAAAATGCCAGAACCTTATAGTCTGCCGGTCTCGAATTCTATCAGAGCCGATCAAATGAAGGGCTCCTTTGGAGATGTCAGCATTTAAACACATTGCCATTTTTCAGACACACAAATGCACACGCACGCATGAGCCGGTGTGAAATGGCTAGCTGGTTAGCGGTGCGCACTAGTAGCGTTTCAATCAGTGACGTCACTTGCTCTGAGACCTTGAAGTAGTTGTTTCTTTTGCTCTGCAAGTTCTGCTGCTTTTTTTAGGAACACTAGGCAACAATGCTTTGTGGGAGGCAGTTGATGATGTGTTCAGAGGGTCCCTGGTTCGAACCCAGGTTGGGGCAAGGAGAGAGGCGGAAGCAATACTGCTACCACACATTTGAATGACTTGCATATTGCGTTGATATGCATCACCTTTCCGCCACACTCACTCAGTGGCCACAGCACAACACACAATCTAGAGCATCAAAGAAACATTTTTATTTATTTATTTAAACCTTTGAAATCTCTCTCACTCTCCCCCCGCCCCATTTATCTCCACTGCCTCCTTTCCTTCCTCTCCCCCTCCCTCTCTCCCCCTCCCTCTCTCCCTCTCTCCCCCTCCCTCTCTCCCTCTCTCCCCCTCCCTCTCTCCCTCTCTCCCGCTCTCCCCCTACCTCTCTCCCCCTCCCTCTCTCCCTCTCTCCCTCTCTCCCCCTCCCTCTCTCCCCTCTCTCCCTCTCTCCCTCTCTCCCTCTCTCCCTATCTCCCCCTCCCTCTCCCTCTCTCTCCCTCTCTCCCTCTCTCCCCCTCCATCTCTCCCTCTCTCCCTCTCTCCCCCTCCCTCTCTCCCTCTCTCCCTCTCTCCCCTCTCCCCCTCCCTCTCTCCCTCTCTCCCTCTCTCCCCCTCCCTCTCTCCCTCTCTCCCCTCTCTCCCTCTCTCCCCCTCCCTCTCCCCTCTCTCCCTCTCTCCCCCTCCCTCTCTCCCTCTCTCCCTATCGTTCTTTTTTCTCTACTCAGAGAAAAAGCAGTTGGCCTCAGCTTAATGCTCAGATCACAATGGAAAGATAATTACCCCCTAGTCCACAACCTCCTATCATCTAAAGGTCCACTTCCTCTCTTTCTTTCTTTCTTTCTTTCTTTCTTTCTTTCTTTCTTTCTTTCTTTCTTTCTTTCTTTCTTTCTTTCTTTCTCTCTCTCTCTCTCTCTCTCTCTCTCTCTCTCTCTCTCTCTCTCTCTCTCTCGCTCTCTCCTTCCATCTCTCTCTCTCCATAGTTAGTGCTCTCTTTCTCTCGCTATTGTTCTTGCTCTCTCTCTTTCTCCCTCTCTCTCACTCTCTCTCTCTAACTGTTATCCCCAAAGGCCAATATGCTTTGCAGCAATACTCCAAATCATTTAGACATAAGTAGAAATGGTCTTACAGAGAACAGAAATGCATGTGGGGGAGGGACATTTACTTATGCTTCAGATAAATCATTGATACTGTCTGTACTACAGTCTTGTCTTGACATATAAAAAGGAACCAACCTGGCTTGAATATTGTAGGGTCTGAATACGGTGTGACTAATCATATTTGATTTATGCTAGGACTGAGTGAGTGAGAAATGCTACTGTGCCACCATCTTAGAGTGCTCTTTCTCACCTGCCACACCGGTCAGGAGTGCAGAACACCATGCACCAGGATTCTGGCCAAGGTTTCATATTCCATGCACATATTTCACTAACTTTTTGAAGCAAGAAATTATATTTCGCACCAGCGGATTGATTTAAGTGGGGTGGATTCTATGCATGTCCTTCAAGGTTTAAGCTAAGTATGGAGCTTTTCCTTTTCTTTTCTCTTTCTCTCTCTCTCTCTCTCTCTCTCTCTCTCTCTCTCTCTCTCTCTCTCTCTCTCTCTCTCTCTCTCTCTCTCTCTCTCTCTCTCTCTCACGCGCTTTCTCTCGCTCTCTCCTTCTTTTCCACCAGATGGAAAGTGATGGATTTAGAAAGCACAGGCCCTCTTTATTGGAATCTAAAAGCAGAGAGAGAGAGAGAGAGAGAGAGAGAGCGAGAGAGATAAGTATTCCGCCGTCACAGGGGAAATTTACACTTCTGCCCGACTCCTGAATCCCCATGATCAGAATGTAGAGTTCACAGACCCCCTTCCCTGAACACACACACGCAACACGCGCACACACACAAACACATTTGAAATGCTTTATTTGGATCCACAAATCAAATGAACATTTCAAGAAGGATCCAAACATCTCAAAGGTCCCTGTATGAATGGACGCTCAACGGTAAAGATAGCACCTTCTCCAGGCAGCCAGGCTGCACACGGCAACTGAATCAACTGCTTTGCTTAGGTCTTTGGCCGGCCCGTGATCTGGAGGCCACGTACTGCAAGCCAATGAACGTCAGTACTGCAAGCCTAAGAATATGCAGTCAGTGCAACCAGCTTGCACCTATATCCGAGGCTGTCCAAGCCTGCTACGAGGGGCCGGTATTTTAGAGGCTTGTCGGCACATTTCTGCTCCGTGTGGCAGTCAAATGAGCAGCCTACTTCCAGAATCAGCGACTCCATCGGGCCTCCCCTACATAAAAAAAAAATGTCTGGCTTATTCAGGATACAAGAAAACATATCATCGACATCAAACCAGGCTCCTCTGACAAGAGAATGTTTGTGTATGTGTGCTGTTGGTGAGACCACCTTTCTCACCTCTCACCTCGACCAGGTCGACAAGGCGGTCATGTCTATCAATGTACCAGTCTTTCTATGAACGGTGACCGTTCACAACATGTGCAACAGACTCCATTACGTTTAACTCATGGTGTAAAATACCATGAGTTTGCAGGGTGTCAGTGCTGGGATATATTTTGTGGGTAGAACATTCAACCTCGCCTTACAGCAGTATTGTGTTTACATGTAGTGGGGGACAAAGTGGATACACAGACACAAACATACCCACACAAAGAGACACAGACACACACGCACACACATACATACATTATCCTCTCAATTAGCCTATAGATTTGATCTCGATTGAACGTACACCACATATTACTGTTCAAAAGTTTGGGGTCACTTAGAACTGTCCTTGTTTTTGAAAGAATAGCTCGTTTTTCGGTCCATTAAAATAACATACAATTTATCAGAAATACAGTGTAGACATTGTTAATGTTGTAAATGACTATTGCAGCTGGAAACGGCAGATTTTTTATGGAAAATCTACACAGGTGTACAGAGGCCCGTTATCAGCAACCTTCACTCCTGTGTTCCAATGGCACTTTGTGTTGGCTCATCCAAGTTTATGACTTGAAAAGGCTAATTGATCATTAGAAAACAATTATGTTAGAACAGCTGAAAACTATGGTCCTGATTAAAGAAGCAATAAAAATCTGTCTTTCTTTAGACTAGTTGAGTATCTGGAGCATCAGCATTTGTCGGTTCAATTACAGCCTCAAAATGGCCAAAAACAAATAACTTTCTTCTGAAACTTGTCAGTCTATTCTTGTTCTGAGAACTGAAGGCTATTTCATGTGAGAAATTGCAAAGAAATAGTTCTGGCAGCTTCATCAAATAGTACCCGCAAAACACCAGTCTCAACGTCAACAGTGAAGAGGCGACTTCAGGCTGCTGTCCTTCTAGGCAGAGTTCCTCTGTCCAGTGTCTGTGTTCTGTTGCTTATCTTAATATGTTCTTTTTATTAGCCAGTCTGAGATATTACTTTTTCTTTGCAACTCTGCCTAGAAGGCCAGCATCCCGGAGTCGCCTCTTCACTGTTGATGTTGAGGCTGGAGTTTTGCATGTAGTATTTAATGAAGCTGCCAGTTGAGGACTTGTGAGGTGTCTGTTTCTCAAACTAGACACTTTAATGTACTTGTTCTCTTGCTCAGTTGTGCACCGAGGCTTCCCACTCCTCTTTCTATTCTGGTTAGAGCCAGTTTGCTCTGTTCTGTGAAGGGTGTAGTACACAGCGTGTACAATATTTTCAGTTGCTTTGCAATTTCTCACATGGATTAGCCTTCATTTCTCAGAACAAGAATATAATTTCTAGTTTCAGAAGAAATGTATTTGTTTCGGGCCATTTTGAACCTGTAATCAAACCCCCAAATGCTGATGCTCCAGATACTCAACTAGTCTAAAGAAGGCCAGTTTTATTGCCTCTTTAATCAGCACAACAGTTTTTAGCTGTGTTAACAATTGCAAAAGTGTCTTCTAATGATTAATTAGCCTTTTAATGTTATAAACTTGGATTAGCTAACACAAAGTGCCATTGGAACAAAGGAGTGATGGTTGCTGATAACGGGCCTCTGTACGCCTATGTAGATATTCCATCAAAAATCTGCCGTTTCCAGCTACAATAGTCATTTACAACATTAACAATCTCTACACTGTATTTCTGGTCAATTTGATGTTATTTTAATTGTCACGCTGGTATGAAGAGTTGTGGGAGGCAGACACGGGAATGCGTAATATGGGTTTTTAATTTCACCCAAATGACGGAGTGCCGTGTAAGGGGCAGGGGGACGAAGACCAAACAAACACGTAACAAAGACAAAGGGTTGATCCCAAAACAAAAGAGATCGAGGAGTACCCCAAATAAATACACACGGGACGAGAGCCATAATCATCTGTGCAATCCACAAGGGCACGGAAGACCAAAACACACAGCACAGGTACTCACACGCACTAACGGACATTGTAACAATTACCGACAGAGGGAACAGAGGGCACATATATAACATACTATTCAAGGGAAAGGGGAACCGGGTGTGTGTAATCAGACAAGACAGTCCGGGGTTGATGATAATGAATCCTGTTCAGTGAAGCCTAGAAAGCCGGTGACGTAGACCTCCGGAACTGGTGAACAAAATGAGCAGCAGTACCGGGGTTGATCCGTGACGTAAATGGACAGAACATGTGTTTTTCTTTCAAAACAAGGACATTTCCAAGTGACCCCAAACATTTGAACGGTAGTGTAAATCAATGCAGTATTTTCTTCTCTGTGAAGGATGATGATGATAATAATAATAATCATATCTATAGTTCCTCGTCTGTATCTGAGACAACCAATTATTTTCAACTTGATGCTAAGTGCTACAGATGTAGGATCTTATCTTGATCCCTCTTTTGTTACTGAGAATGTTCCTACACAGAAGGAAATGCCAACTTGTATTATATCCAATGTTTGAAAAGGCTTCTAAAGTTTGTTATTTCCACTTTAAAAGGTCAGACTTGATTTGCCCTAATGAAAAATGTATCAACGCCTACAAATACATTTCATTAAATATAATCCACATAATAATTCACATTTCCTGTTTCTGCAGGATTATTTTCCTGCTTAGGAAACTGCCTCAAACTAAGATCCTACAGCTGTTGTGAACAACCAGCTCTATTTTGTGTGTGTGTGTGTGTGTGTGTGTGTGTGTGTGTGTGTGTGTGTGTGTGTGTGTGTGTGTGTGTGTGTGTGTGTGTGTGTGTGTGTGTGTGTGTGTGTGTGTGTGTGTGTGTGTGTGTGTGTGTGTGTGTGTGTGCGTGCGTGCGTGCGTGCGTGTGTGTGTGTGTGTGTGTGACCAGCATATCAATGCAGTGTGAGTAGATAACAGTGTATGAGCTGAGCCAGCTTTGTCTGTCTGTGTGTGTGTGTGTGTGTGTTATTGTTCATCTAGAGAGCAGGGCTGTGTCCATAGAGATCCACCAGCACTACTGACGCTCAAGCCACTGCCAGTCAATGGTTGTCCTGTTGACTGACAGGCAGCTAGACCTGGGAGGTAGGCCACACACACACACACACACACACACACACACACACACACACACACACACACACACACACACACACACACACACACACACACACACACACACACACACACACACACACACACACACACACACACACACACACACACACACACACACACACACACACACACACACACAAGGATAGCCCTTCATGCAAGTTCCGTTCAGAGGCTACTTTCAAGGTTTCTCTTTGTGCTGATTGACACAGTTCCTTCTAGCTTTTGTTACTAGATTGCGGTTCTCCCTATCAGGCATGGGTACTCAAGTCCATGCCCCAAGGTCTGCATAGCAGTACTGCAGCGTTTTCTTTTCTCCGTGGTGGTTCATTAAACCATTAATATCACTGATTGGCCAACGATGACATTTTCCCACCGATTTAATTCATCGAAGTCTGAATCTGTCTCTAGTTAGAAGGCAAGACCTCAAGGTCCAGGGGATTTTAGTAAGGTGCCCCTGACTGATTATGACTGTCCCAACCCCCAGAATATGACCCTGTCCCTGATAAGCCAATCCACAGAGCCTAGCCCCAGTAGCTTGGTGCTGCTTACAGAGTAAACTGAGAGGTTGTTGCAGAGCAGGGCCAAGGTCGCACGTCCCCCTTAATACACGTCCAACTAAGAACCAATTCACAACCAATCATTGGGATGGAGAGTGGCTGGGGGGAGGGACTGGGGGACCGGGAGACAAGGGGGAGGGGGTTGGTAAGAACAGGCTAAACTCTTACAAGTCTTGTCAGTTGGGTAATGGGAATAGTGACAGGGTTTTTTTCTCCAACCAAGCTGCTACGGGGAGAAAACAAAGGGAAACGCTTCCTAAACACTGGCACACCTATCATCACCGCCCTTGAAGTGCTCAACATGCTAAGGATCATCTGCAGCTGGACGTTCACTTTGGAAGAGAACAGGGTTTCAGAGTGAAATGTAGGGAGCTATAAACGCTCACGGTTTCTAAGTGTGAGGCTGCGAGAAACATCTGGATAGATATGCTAATCACCACTAGTTTATACACTGTTAGATGTAACGTGTCATGGAATAGGCATAGTGCACAGCTTCTCCGAGCAAAAATGTGAAGATTATTATTAGTAGGTTTCGATTGAAGCTCAATGTTCTATTCCTATCTCCCTACCATCACACTGAGCCAGTATGACACCAACGTCGATGAAAATTCACAAATCATCTTGATTGGAAGTACACAACACACTCCCTGCCTGCCTCTCGTCATGAGCTGTCCGGCATTTACCGAGAAACAGGGTTTAACAGGATATTTAGCATTAGGTTGGGGCAAGACATTTCTTTTTTTCCTATCTTAAACTGACGGATTAGCACGTGACGGATTAGCAGAAATGAGCACGTGAGAGCGATACATTTTACATGAAATGTTATCCGTACAAACTGAATCAGTCTGACTGGTGGCAAGTCGAATGCTCCCTTTATGGACGCTGTAGTCTCATTGTTATCCGAAAGCATAGACATTAAGTACAACTGTAAAACTGAACTTTATGTCCTAAATAAAAAAAGTTCAGGAGTCATGGGGTGTGAATACTTTTTGAAGGTGTATCATTAGGCTGTACGTATTTTTAGTTGTTAGATATAGGCCTAGTGTCAATGTGGATTATTGTAGCGTCGCCATTTTTATTGCAAAAACAAATACACATTCAAACAGAACGTTAGACTACATATTCATTTGACAGGGGTAACAAACTGCCCGTTGATCGAGACAGCAATTGAAGAAAAACAACAAGTGGTTCTGAGCTTATGTCAGTTTTACACAGGTAAGTCAATCGTTACAGACATCAGGAATGCGGACAGGCTCCGTAGACCTCTATATCTATAGAGTTGTAATGTTGGGCAACATACTGACCAGAAAACAGTTGTTATTGAATATTTTGACATGTAGTGCTAAAATAAAAATTCAAGGAGATACAGACAGGCACCACGTTACAAAGCAAAGCTTGATTTCTATCATTCAAAAAAAACGTTGAATAGGATAATGTCTGTGTGAATAATCTAATACTTTACCTTGTACTGTATATGTGGTACAAATCACAGTATTGTGGAAGCACCTCCTCTAAAAGTACGAATTAGGCGGTTTGAGGAGGTTTGAACCCTAAGCAACCTGTCTACCTACTGTATTGTTTGAAGTTACAATAGACCAACATAGCTGCTGTAGTTGGTCCAAGCTGTGTGCTATAGTAGGCTTTGGGGTGTTCATGCGAGAGAAAAATAATTCGGTATCAGACCAAGTCCTACTTCTCACTTGAAACGTTTTATTTTTATTTTTAATTCATGACGATCTTAGTAACATACATATCCCTGGGCAAATCAACCCATTCTTTAAAGACAATGTTGCTGTTTCAATTTGCTAATAAACATATAATATGCACACCTTCTAGACGGCCCCCCCCCAAAATAAAAAATAAACATATCCCTGGGCCAATTGGCATTTCCATAAACCTTGTTTTGATAACTATAATAAATGATCTCGACTCTTTAGACGTGATTCTGTGGCTCTGCCTATACTTTGAAGTTGGGCCCTGGTCAGTGTATATTTGATGCAATTAGATGTTGATGTTGTAGTGTTGTTTTTTATTTCATTCACTCTCTGCGCAGCCCGGGGCTCTCTTGGCGAGCCCTACAGTAACGCTAATTGAATATGAAGCCGTAAATTCAGTCTCACATATGCCCAACGCAGACCTGCCAGCCCTCATTACGGTTTTCGTGTGTTTATGTGTGTGTGATAGAGGAAGGAGATGTCTCTGTCGGAGTGTTAGATTGTATATTATGCACGTCTCTGTGCTTAAGTCTGAGGAGAAGGCAGAATGGAAAGTCTAGATAATGAGGTAGAAAGAAAAATAAACTATTTCTACCACCCTCGAGAAGTATGACAGGCTAAGCTATACACCACTGACGCAAAAATAAACTCCTGCATACTCTCCCTTTCAGCTTCCCATCTTTTCACTACACTAACATTTGGTTGATACCCTTACAAGGGAATGCAGAGATGACAGGCCTCTACTGAAGTGTTAGTGGCATTATCACCTCCTTAGCCAAATACGGATTTGCATTTGTACTCTACCTCTTTTCAGTGCGGTTGGAACGGAGCAGAGCTGAAAGCAACGCTCTTTGCCGTACCCAACAAAAAAGACGGTGCCTCCTCTACTTCTCCTCTCTCGCTGAAGCATTGAGGTCACTTTGGGGCGAGACAGACTGCCACGTGATCTGGTTATTGCTTTCTTCGATTTCTCATTCACAGCCCAGCCACCGACCTGCCTGAAGGTCATAGACAAATGGTATTCAAATCGGCTGTGGTTATCAAGGCTTCAGTGGCGGCAGTTGTGGTTTGATTTCGGGAGGGGAAATCCTGTAGCGAAACAAGGCCACATCCCAATTGACAAGAACTGTGGCTGGATGGTTCGCTTCCGCCAACGTTGGCTCTCGAGAAAAGATTTTAGTGAAGGGGGGAATGTAGAAATAAGAGAGCGTGTGAGAGAGAGAGAGAGAGAGAGAGAGAGAGAGAGAGAGAGAGAGAGAGAGAGAGAGAGAGAGAGAGAGAGAGAGAGAGAGAGAGGAGTGAGAGACAGCGATAGAAAGAGAGGCTGTCCCCTGCCTTGCCCCTGTGTCAAATCCTTCAGTCAAACCAGCGTTGAACTGCTAGTAATTCATGCATGAACGTCATGCATAGAATTCTCCCTGCTCTACTTCAGACATGGAAATGAGTGGTGACCCTCAGAGTGGCAGGGGCTGTCCTCTACCCCACATGCCATCTACATTCACACACAGCTTCTTGCCACTCAAGCCTCGCATTGTTTTCCTGCCATGGATTAAAGGACAAGGTCACATCCTGCCCATTATAAGTCTATAGCTGTTCTACTAGTCAAGATTTGATGGTATGTCTCTAAATGGCATCTGATTGTTGACATTAATTACTTGGAGGTACTTCACTCTAGATTGTTTACATTTTTTGGTGATTTACTTGAAATTCATCTCTCGAGGACAGAGTTGTGGTACATTTGTCCTGAGCTGTTCTCTCTTTCTCTTTCTAACACACTGAGGGAAACGTAGTGTCTCTGATGTCACCAACTAACAGCCTCTAATAATCTCTCTGTCCAGGCCTCTGCCTTTGCCAAGCCTTTTGGATGTGAGCACATTCTAGCATGTCGGTCTGTCTGTCTGTGTTCGGATGGGAGAAATCGATTGTCCTCACACTGCATTGATTAAACACTTCCTGTTTGTGATGCGCCGGCCGTAGGCAGAGAAAATTCAGGAGGAACAACACCATCGCCTTTTAATTTAAACCTGTGCTCTTCCTTCTGCTCCCTCGCAGGCCCTCTGACAGTGATTCTGTAAGGGTTTCTGTGCATTCCCGTATCAATATTGACATCCTGTAGAGTTTGATATCTGGCCTGCAACATGGAGTGGAATGTTAAGAGGATTACAATAAGAAGTTAGAGGAGGAGGAGGAGGAGGAAGGAGAGATTTAGCTAACACCCATCCCATATTACTTGGCTGGGTTTGTACTGTACACATGCATGCCGTGCTCTAACGCACAGGTACGATTACACATATCAGTAATGTGGTGAATGAAACATATCAACTAACACTTGATCCTACGGTAATCTGGTGAAATGTGAAGTTTAACTGTTTCAGACCTGTAGAAAACTACCTGTACATGGTTTCACTGTACATGGAGCATATTAAACATTTATTCATATTCAAGAAATTCCAGTAATGCATTCCCCTTCGCGACCCATGCAGTATTTCTGTCAATCGGAATGATGGTATTAAAGTCTAACCTCAAATCGTCTCCTGGGAGAGAACCAAACAAGTAAAAGGAAAAAATAAAAATAAAGATTCTTTTAATATAACCTTTTGAATTCATAAAGTCAGGCGCTGTTCCTAAGGAATAACAGGGCTTCTGTGGTGGTGGTAATAACTCCTGACCCTATTAAATTAATTAAGTCACAGCTTATTGTAATGGTGGGATGGAGTGTGGAGTCTGTCGGTGGCCCACCGAGACCCTCCCACTGATGAGGCTGGAGGGCAGAAACACGCAGAACTTATTAAATTTGTGTCTGTCTCCACGGGCCGCACAATAATTGTCACACATGTCATTAAATTCAGCCTG